>NW_028301540.1:26720000-26790000 GCF_042242905.1 Orbicella faveolata
AATCGCAGTCGCATTTCCGAATGATTTTACAGTGCAGGAAGTTTCCAGTCGATGATGTGAAAATAAAACTATTAAACTCATAAAATCAAATTGATCTTGGATGACTGAAAAGACTGATATGTAAGGAATGTAAAATTTCGAACATTGCGATGAACCATTGAAACAATGCGTTAGTCATGCGTGATATTTTGCACATACTTGTGGGGAAGGTAATTTAAAGCCTCATCTTATCCAATTATATTTGCCTTTTTAGCATCATGAGTGTTTCTATTTTTGATCGAGCTAACCCAATCTGGAGCATTCTACCTTCTCTAACGGAAGTCGTATGCTAATTAAGAAAAATGTAAACAACGTCTAACTGATTTCACTTTTCGTCCTCGTGTCTTCTCACTTCTTTTTGATGAGTTACTTTTTTGTGTTCTTATCAAGGCCTACGCATTCCTTTCAAAAGCTGTCAATAAGAACCAGGAGGTTTGTAGTTTGTGAACTATGTAGGTGTCACCATCTACGGGTATATTCAACTCACAAACTGACCAGCTCCCAGTTGCCTTGATTGCTGATTTTCAGTGTCACGAATTCAAAATAGATCAAAATCAAAATCAAAACGGTCAATAGATAAAGTCCAGAATCTGGGAAATGAAAGAAGGTAAATATGCAAAGACTCTCGCCAAAATTCTGGTCACAGCAATTCTACTTATGCGAGATATGCCGAGAATTTTTTTACCCAAATTTATAGAGATTTGTATGGAGACGCCATGCTGGTGCACATCCGTATGGGCACCAACATGGCGGCTGGAAACCAGCAGAAACATCTGTCACTGAGTTTTGCTACAAAAGCGTGAATTTATCCCTCAAGGAACTTAAGTAAAACATTAAAATAATACTTTTTGATGTAAAGTTTATATGAAATGTTTCATATATGAACTGCGGTTATAGATGAAAGTGAAGAATGATCGTCGCAGTTAATTTTCCAATTTAAGCAACTGGAAAGAAGAAGCCTGAAAAAAAAAAAAAAAATCAGGGCTTCAACGGGATTCGAACCCGTGACCTCCGCGATACCGGTGCGATGCTCTACCAACTGAGCTATGAAGCCACACATTGGGAGCGAGGTCAATTAATTGAGTTCATATCTTCCCGTGAGGAATGAAATGATGTAAAGTTTACATGAAATATTTCATATATGAACTGTGGTTATAGATGAAAGTGAAGAATGATCGTCGCAGTTAATTTTCCAATTTAAGCAACTGGAAAGAAGAAGCCTGAAAAAAAAAAAAAAAAAGAAAAAAAGAAAAATCAGGGCTTCAACGGGATTCGAACCCGTGACCTCCGCGATACCGGTGCGATGCTCTACCAACTGAGCTATGAAGCCACACATTGGGAGCGAGGTCAATTAATTGAGTTCATACGAAGTTTCTCAGAGCGTTTTATTTAGGTGTACTCAAACAGATACATTCGTAAACAAATTCTCTGACCTTTCTGCTTTTGTTGCTCAGACGTTCTTGAGTTCGTGCTGGGATTCTGCTTGGTTCACGATCACGTCTAAAAATACGATGACGCTTCTGAAGATGCATTTTATCAAGTTGAAGAGTTGCTAGGCCCGGTTGATGGTTCATTTAGTATAACATGATTCTTGAAAAATTCACTCCCAATGTTCGCTCGTAAATTGCTCTCTCGTAAGGCTTGCAGACCGACCCGTTCCGAAAACGCTTAACGTCCTTTAGTGTTGGTCTACCTCGAACGATATGTTCGCTTGTATGTGATTTCATCGCCCTAGAAATCATGGAATCCGTGCTAACTTTTCACGACGACAACTTCTGTCAATTCCATGTGCTGTACGCATGCACAGGTGACGCATGCGCTTTAGAGACCAGACGGCGATTTGTGACTGAACGTGGAAAAAAAAAAAAAAAAAAAGAAAAAAAACGGAGCCGAAATTTAAACCCAGGCCTCACTGCCTTGGTAAAAATACTTGTGGGCAGCACGCAGCAGCAACTAATGATCTTGTACAACTGAGTTTATTAATCGACTGGTTTCGTCTGCTAGTGAGACTTCGTCAGGATTAAACTACAAGATACAAAGATGCAACTTGTTTCATACTAAATATTGGTAGTACAAAGTACGCTCCTACTGTAGGGTGTGAACAACAAAACACCCGCAACAAATACGTGCAGGATTTGACTAAAATCCTGCGCTGGAAAATGTGCAATGTAATGTAATCGGGGCTCACGGATTTAACGTTAAATCCATTCTCGTATGGGGACTGATTTGTTTACTCATGAGTCGAAATGAGGCATATGGTTATGAGAAAGTAATTTACTACGGTTTGAAGCGTTTATTCTATCATATTTTTAAAGGACTCTCGACTGAGCAAGACGATGAAAACAGCCAGGACTGTGTGTGCCACTCAGTGTCTCATCTCAAAATATAAACATTTTCGACCTTGTCGAATTTTATGGCCGTTTATGCTCGCTGTTTTACTGGAAATATTTTACAGAACAGCTCACAAGGACACTGGGAAGTTAAAATCGCCTCTAAAGCAGCAGAAGGAAGGCAAGTAACGGTGAGTCGTTGTTTCCTATTTTGAACCGTTGACTTCCAAAGAATAACCTTGTGATTTGCATAAAATTGAACTCGCTTACATGTCATAACATTTTATTTTACTGACGGGGAACATTTTAATTCCCAGAGCTGTAGCTGTTCGGGTGAAAAAAACAATAACCAAGGTTTCTTAAAATGTAGATATTTTGACCAAATAACATATAGCAGAGGCCATTTATACTAGTCAAAGTTAGCCTTTTGTTCCTTGCCATTAGAGACACAAATGGCGGCTGTACAAATACCCTTCGTTAAAAAGCTACAAACAAAACTTCGAGAAACTTATTACACGATTTTAAAGTATAAGAATGAAATAATATTTGAGCCAAGTTTTGTTTTCATAGGATTGTTTTTACGCCCCCGCTGTTTTCGTAAAGAAGCGTGAAATTCTGAACATTTTAAGCCGCGAAAACCGCCATTATATGCAAATTTCGAACTTTCTTAAATTTGACCGTAAAATATATCGTTGGAACCTTAAATTATTTTACCCTGAATAAGTTCACCCAAAGGTATGTTTTGGCGAAATAAAAGAAAAATCGATTTTTCGTGACTGTCTTCCGATTCTCTACACTCTCAGAAAATCACTCTTAAAACCAATAGTCAGTTTCTTTTCAACTTAGCACTGAATAAATTCAGAGGTTTCTTTCTTTCACCCGTTTATCACGTTTTTATTAGAGCTGCATGTCCTCCTACAACTTCCTTTGTTAGATTTTCATTTTGGATTGAACCTTTTACCTTCACAAAGGTACTCTTTCATAATTTTCTCGTTCGATATTTGTGTTGCGACTGAAGTTTGCAATTATTCCACATACGTTAAGTATTCAAGGGAACGTTTTACGTTTTACGAGTTCTCTTTTTTTTTTTTGCGCAAATCGCGGTTGTATAAGCAGAATTTTCAATTAGGCTTAGCAGTAAGTTAATTTGAAAAGAAGTTCCTCTTCTTTTCATGCGTGGTCATGAGTGCTTGTAATTTTTAGGTAACAGATGATAACATAAGGCAGGTTTGGCATTGAGACACCAACTGCATCGATCTAGACATTTCAGAAAAAAGAGTGGCCAACAGTGGCCGCAATCAGTCCCACAGTTGATAAACAAAAAATGTCTTTATCTAGCGAAAAGCCTCTGGGAACTTCCTTCCATCGGTCAAGGACAATTGTCAGAAATTTTGAAGACAGGTTACATCAAAGAATTATATAGTATAAAAAAGTAGGCTTGATCGATATTCTGGAACAACCGAATTTACTGCGTAATTAACTCTAATTTGAAAGTGATGCAAAATATTTCTCTTTGCAGTTTTCATGCTCTCACAGAAAAATTACTATAAAAACACTCAGTGCGTTCCGCCCAAGGGTGAATTGAATTTGTCCTGACAAATTATTTAGAAATATCCGTTCTCCAAATAAAGAGCTGGTATTCGAGTGGATTAATCGACAAAAGTTTTGTCTCGCGCAAAGTCTATGAACATAAAACAAAAGATGTGCAGAGTCGTTCCCTTTGTTAACTATGATAGAAAAAATACACATAACCTCTCAGTTCCAGTTTGTACTCATGCAATAAATGACTTTAATTAAGAAAACTTTGCGATATATATCTTATATTGTTAACTTAAGAACTCGCAATTTCACTTACCAGAAGAATCCCCCTGTACTCCATTTAGTCGTCTATCTTTTCACCTTGCTTCTCCAGATCAATCGCTGTGAGTTAACTTTCTCCTCTAGAGGCATCTTATTTATACTGCTCACATGACAAAGATCTCTTGTTATATGCATATTATATATGTAACAGCCAAACAATTCACCTTTTTGCCCCTTCCGAAAGTTCCTGAGCAGGAAACCGAATTAGTACGTGATTCTGAGCTAATTCTATTGTGTCCAATTAGGGAGTCGGCTACACATGCAGGATGCAATACATGGAAAACTGTAGCAAGGAAGAAGTACTTGCACTGGATTGATCAAACAGAGAAGCCAGAAACGTAAGCGAAATACTGTATTTACTAAACGGATTCTTCTTCGTCTTGTTTAGTGACTCCCTCATACAAAACACTCCCCAATAAAGTGTACTCGTGACCACATCTTTTCTGTGAAACTCGTTGCCTTGTAAGAGCCAGGGATTTGAGCGACAATTAAAAAAAAACCCATCGAACTGAAAGGGTTATATTTTTATCCCTTTATACCTGAAATTTAAACTAGAGTACAGCCCTAAAGTAATGCACGCGCGAGAAGTGACGTAAGAGGTTCTTGCGCCGCAAGAACACGCAAGCCGTCGCAAGAACGAAACATGTCGCGTTTTTGCGGTTTACCCGCAAGAACTTTCGAAACACAAGAAGAAGAAATTCTAACCACAAGAGGCCGCTAGAGCTTATGAATCTTACGGCAAGCTGCGAGAAGGGATAAGAAATTGCTGCAGGTCAAACTGTTTGTTCGTAGTGCCGTGTTGGTGTGCTTGCTCGCAATGTTATCCTTAAGATAACTCATTTGCAGTGGGAAGAGATCTAGAGACAATGGTTGTTTACCATTTACTCGGAAAAACCGGTCGCTCGATAGTTGTAGTAAACGGTGTTGCTGGGTTCCCTGTATTGTTCATGTATTTTTCCCGCGGTTTAGCTCCCGCGTTAAAGTCACGTGATCTTTTCGAGTGTGCATGTAATGACGAACGTTGGCAAACGTTGTAGTTGTGTATGCGATTCACTCGAAGTAAGACGGATAAGACGGATAAGACGGATAAAGACGCGGACGATTGATGGAATTATGTACAAGCAAACAGGAGCGTCTTATTGGAGTGTTAATCGAATTAAAGTCAGTGAACTAGAGTGAATCTTGCTTATTGAAACCGAGGGAATTGGAAATTGGCCCTTACAAACGGGATGCGTTAAATCCCGAATGGAAATTTCCACGGGGATGCGCTCGTTCCATTTCCATGACTTTTTCTCGGAAGATAGGAATAAAGGCGATCCAAACCAAAAGGCCTGGAACTCGTAAATGCTAGCGAATGGAACGCACATTTTCCATTCAGAAATTCCGTTTTAGGAATTTTGGCCAACCTTTAAAGAAATCCTGTTTTCACAAAATTAATCTTCACTTACACTTCATCCGAAATTTCCTGATTTTAAACAATAGCTGGTTTTCACATGACTTCACCAAAATTCGAACTACAAAACTATTGATCTCCCTGAGATTTTACTTAAATGATGTATAAGAGCAGCTGAAAACTTAGATTCATACAAATTTTTGCTCCTAATCGGTTGTTGGTTTTCTGATACATTACGCTTGAATTTCTAAGCTTTTGCGTGACACGGCATTTACATGACGAACTAGAGAGCTGTCATGATGGTTAAAAAAGTGACTTTTTTCGGGGAACTTGGCTATCTGAACAGTTTGTGTCTTAAGGTATTATTTTAATGTTTTGGAGTTTCTAGAGGGATAAATTCACGTTTTTGTAGCAAAACTCAGTGACAGATGTTTCTGTTGGTCTCCGGCCGCCATGTTGGTGCCCATACGGATGGGCACCAGCAAGGCGTCTCCATACAAATCTCTATAAATTTGGGTAAAAAAATTCTCTGCACATCTCGCATAAGAAAAATTACTGTGAAAAGAATTTTTGCGAGAGTCTTTTCATATTTACCTTCTTTCATTTCCCAGATTCTGGACTTGGTCTATTGACCGGTTTTGATTTTTATTTTGATCTATTTTGAATTGCGTGACACTGAAAACCAGCAATTATTAGATGAGGTTTTTGTGATATATCCGGAATAATCAAGGTCGAGGTAAGTGTTATCAGCTGACGCCGAAGACTGATGCTGATAACACTAACATAACACTAACTTGTTTTAAAGAAAATAACGACAAACGTATTATCGCACCGAACACAGTTTATTTTCGGGAAGCCATGTTCTTACTTCGCTGTCTGTGAACTTGACATCGCTCTTGGAAATCATGCGTTGCGCGCGCAACCTATGGATAGCAGATTAGTGAATAATCTGTAGGTTGAGTAACTGTAGGCTTTTAGCCTATGAGAAGACAGATGTCGACTACAACGTATAATAATTTGGGTAAATGGTAAACAAACAATATCACCTTTAATTTTTGAACAACTCAGACCAGATCTGGATTTGTGTTTGCTGATACTGTAAAAATAATATTGAACCTACTCGCGTACGAACCATGAGCCAACCTCGAGCGTGTTCATGTCTTACGAAAAATAAACGGCATGCAATGCATGCAGAAGCGATGAAGTGTACGTGCTATTTCTAAAATTCTTCCAAGAAAATTGGAACATAAACAGACAGGCTGATGGTTAAGCTTAATTAAAAGTAAAAGTAAGATAAAACCTGTGTGGGAAGTAGCTGTATTGTAAGTAGCTTGTAGTAGTTGGGTTTTGACGGTCCAAGCTTACTTGTTCCCTCTGTTCAATTGTTCCTCTTTGAACTTAATAATGCAATTCACCTTTTCCCCTTTTGTTTACTTTTCGAAATGACCGGCCGTGAGACTTACAAATTTTTATGAAATAAAACAATGTAAAAGAATATTGTGATAGATGTCCCCAAGAGAAATCCAGTGGCGGATCCAGACTTTCACCAATACAGTTTATTTCATGTTTCACAGAGAAGTTCAGATATTTCAGTGCTCATACACTGCTCTGACAGTGCTCATTCAATTGAATTCACCTTAAGACAGCAAAAAGTCCGGGCTAAACAGCGCTCACCAATACGTAAATTTATTGTTGACCCTTGACCTATCGCGTGTGCAACTTGCTTGTAGATCTAAAGTTGTATGTATAGATGATGTGTTCGTATTATCAGTTTGCCGGTGGGCGCAAATTTATCCGATATTGCATAAAGCACAACCCACAATAAAAATCTTCTTTTAAACGCTGAAATTAAAGACACTCCGCGGATCCTACAAATTGCAAGAGACAACCGCAAAGGATAAGTTCCTAGTTCTCCGAAACCAAAGATGGCGAATAAACTCTTTCTGCTGATCATAGAAGCTACAAAGAAATGAATAAACTTGCTTCTCTCCGGATAAAGTGAAAGGTGTTGTTTAAAGTACATCAACAACATACGCAAACTTGAAAACAACAAACAGTATTTTCACATTCTCTCTGAAATGAACACCTTATCTTGAAATAACAGACATTTGGCAACACTAATTATCCCACCGGAAATTAATTTGTTGTTTTAACCTTATACCTGTTTTTAATGGACCTTCCTATTGATTTACCACTGCCAAAACCATTATCTATTGTTTAATCACAATCACTATTCCGTTGAGAGAAAATTTAAAATACCACATTTGTAAAACTTTACGAAAAACTAAAAACTGCAAATAAATTGTAACTTGAATTCATTATCACTACTTTAAACCTTCTGTTTTATCACAAAAATAACCTGTTTTCCATTGTGAATGGTTTTCAGCTGAAAATCCTGTGGTTAAATGACGTCCTCTAGACTCTTCTGGTTGTTTTTTCACAAACCAGACCTAATTTGTGCTCTTATCATGCGTGACAGTTTTAAGCTGTTTTCATTACAGCAAAAGGTTAAGTTCTTCAGCGAAGTACTTTTTTTTAAAGTTGAAAGATACAGTTGTATTAATTTAATTATACTAGTAAATTGAACTGGCGAAAAAGTCGATTTCTTTTTGCCCCGATTTCCCGGCCGTTTACAGTTGTATTAATTTAGTTATACTAGTAAATTGAACTGGCGAAAAAGACGATTTCTTTTTCACAATTAGTTCTATTTATCAGTATAATAAATACAATATTCTAATATATTTAAAGAGCGAAAAGTGAATTACTTGTTTGCAAAATTTGCAATTTATTAGTATATAGCAATATAAATTTAAATTTTATTGAAATTATATATAAATAACCTTGTAAAGTTTTTGGGAAAAAAAATATTTATTAGTACTAATAAAGTTTTTTAAAAACTTTTTAAAAATATGAATTCCCACAATAAACGGTCGACGCTAAACAATTTCGGTATCAGTTGAACTGTCGTAATTCATATCAATATGTCTTTAGTCGGAGCCGCCAACCGCAAACACCTCATGGCCAGACATTGATTATCTTACGTTTTATCTGCACAGGAAGTCTGTTTGCTATGAGTAGTGTTCCTTAGCATTTCCGGCTTCCTGCGTTTTAACTTCTCATTGAAGTTTTCTCACGTATGAAGACCGCAGTTATACAAAAACGATCCTTTTAAACTATTGCCTCATGTCAATTAAACGGCAAAATATAGTCCTCTCTATCCGCGTTTGCAAACAAACAAGCACAAAAATACAACATCAGGCCAACTTTATTTTGAATATTGGTCTGATACTGACTGTAATCTCTCAGAGTTTGCTTGTTTGCTTGTTTTGTCGTAGTTATATCTAGCCTGGCTAGTGGTCGGACGTGTTTTTCGTTGCTCCTCGAAATGGCGGAGTAACAAGTGACCACGTTCCCGAAGCTAATCATTGAAATGCCTGAAGATAGTGGAAAACCTAATGAGCCCAAAAGAGGAAGCAGTAGGAAACGTCAAAGAGGAAGCAGCTCCAAAACGGACGAAGAAACTAACGATTCTGACATGATTTGCGGTCAACATGGCGACCAAGTTGACCAAGACGACGACCAGACAAGCGCTGTTCGCTTTGAAGAAATTAATCAGAAGCTTGACAAGCTCTTGACTCTTTGTCCTCTAATTGAAGACCTTAAGACCCAGTTAGCGAAGCTAAAGGAAGAAAATACAGAGCTAAAGAAATCATTACAATGGGCGACAGACGAAGTAAACGATTTGCGAAACAACCAGAATGAAACGAGAGCCGAACTAAATAACTCCAGAGACATGTTGCAATATGTCCAGCAAGATCTCCAGATGCAGACCATACGCAACATTAAAATTGAAGCTCAGTCAAGGCGAAGTAACATTAAATTCTTTGGAGTGCGAGAAGCAGAAACTGAAAGTAACCCGTACGAAACAGAGAGGATCGTAAAACTTCTTCTTGTCAACGAGCTCAAAATGCCGAAGGAAGACGTGGCGAATTTACAATTCGAAAGAGAACACCGCATGCCAACTAAACGTTCAGCAAGGACACCAACGAATAGACCAAAACCTATTATAGCCAAGCTGAGTTTTTACAAAGATAAGGGCCGTATATTTAAGCACGTGAAGAATATCGACCCTGAGTTAAAGATCGGCGTCGCAGATGACTATCCCAAGGAAATAGATGAAATGAGGAAGGCGCTACTACTAGTGCTAAGAAAGGCCAAGAGGAAAAAGGCTTCAGCCTCGTTCAACGTGGACAGACTTGTAATTAATGGTCAAATTTACCGTGGACCTGAAACTGAGAAGTTTCCTTTCTATGCAAAAGTTTTGATCTTATTTGAATCACAAGACAGCTTCGGGAATCCATCTTGCAAGGTAAGTTGTCACATTTTCAAGGGAGTTGTTTACATTTAGGTCATATGCATACTTGAGACTCCCTTGCCTCCTTTGCTAATTGTTAGTAAAGTAGTCAAAAGTGCCAGATTCTAACTTTGCCGTCGTTGATTGCTTTGCCCTAGAATTTCCTAAATTTTCGCGGCTTTAAGTGTACAAATTTGATAAATTTATGCTGGCACCTTTTCATTTATTTGTGTTTAGGTTCGTTTTATTTTTCAGTGTCCATTTCGTTTACATATCAAGAACGAGTACCCAATTACGTTTAAAAGATTCCGTCTTACAGCCAACTACAGAAGATTTTATAATAATTTATATACCCAAATTCTAATGCTAGTTACACCGGTGGCTTTGTCATCACCGCAAAAATTCTCCAATTTTATTCAAACCAATTTATTAAGATTTGAATATGACAACCCCGTTCAAAGCATCTTTTTGCTCACTTAAAGCCAGAGGTTTAAACCAAGCACGAAAAAGATGACAGTTGTTTAGGTGGCTTCATAATTATAAATTTGACGTAATATTCCTGCAAGAAACTTACTCAACACAAACTGTTGAAACGATATGGAAATCTGAATGGGGAGGGAACATCATTTACAGTCACGGAACAAATCATTCAAAAGGTGTCGCAATTCTCTTTAACCCCAAACTGGATGTACGCATAGGGAGCTCTGAAGCTGACAAAAACGGGAGATATTTACTACTAGAAGCTTCCATATTTGAGTCTACATTCTTGTTTTGTAACATTTACAGCCCAAATGACAATAACAGTCAAATTACATTCTTCTCAAAGCTCAGTGACTCAGGAGGCACGCTGATATGCAAATTGTTCTAGGAGGCGATTTCAATTGCGCTCTAGCACCTTTGGATAAAATTGGCGGAACTTCAACTGAGAGTAGGCTTTGGTAGATTGTGCTAGCATAATTTTTAGCATAAGTTAGAAAAACAAGCATAATTTAAAGCTTTTATTTCAGTTTAGCACTGCTAGCATAATCCGAGCTTTTATGCCTTGAAAACAAAAAAAAACCCATCATAGTTCTAGAATAATTCAGTTTGTACTTTACTTCTGTATTGTTATTGGAAAATATCGAGGTCTGGAAGACTCTAGCTAGGTCACCCCGTACATATCTGAGAGGCTGAGACTCTCCTCAGGCCACCACGCTTATGGCTCGGCGGCTCGGCCCCTCAGGCCTTAGATCAAAGATGGCGTCGTCCTCGAGTACATCCACTGATTCAACTCCCAGCACTTCCAGCACTCCCAGTGCCGTACCGAGAGCTTCAATCTCTAGAGAACGTGTTCCTAAAAGTAATACTGGAAAGTACAAGGAAAGAGGTAACTCAGATCCAAAGAATATGAGTCTTCGTGATCGAATCGAAGAATTTTCAGAGGAAAATTTGTGTCTTCGAGGTGGAAAACTGTTTTGCAATGGGTGTAAGGAGATATTGAGCTCTAAAAAGAGCATTCTCAAAAACCACTTTGCTTCCAAAAAACATGCCGCAGGCAAAGAGAAGTTAAAAGTGACAAAAAAGCGAGATCAAACGATCGAAGAAGCACTTCGTAAAGAAAAACACAACAAGGATAGCACCTTGCCAGTCGAGGAGAGAGCATACCGTTTACAGGTGGTAGAGGAGTTTCTTAAGGCTGGAATACCCATACGTAAGATGGACAAACTTCGAACGCTTCTTGAAAGGCAAGGCTATCGGCTGAGTCACAGTTCGAACATGATGGATTACGTAACGATAATATACAAGCAGGAGATTGAGAGAATTAAAGCAGAAATTCGCCAAGGAGTATCAACAAGGGACGTATCTGTCATTTATGATGGCAGCACGAGACAGGGTGAAGCGATCGTGATCCTGGTCCGTTTTGTCGATGATGATTGGAATATCGTTCAACGACTGATCAGAATCGATATTTGTGCCAAGGCAGTGAATGGTGACCAGCTTGCTCAAGTGCTCAACGAGTGTTTAAGTATCGAGTACGGTGTGAGAGGAGAATCTCTGATAGCTGCAATGAGAGATGGGGCCAGCGTAAACCAAGCTGCGTTAAATCGCATCCAGTTTATATTCCCTAAGACATTCAATGTTGTTTGCTTCTCTCACACTCTGGACAATGTCGGTAATCATTTTGTTATCCCCAATCTGACAGAGTTTGGCAATCTGTGGATCCGCTTATTTTCGCAAAGCCACAAAGCGGGACTAATGTGGAAGGAACTGACTGGACGTAAGCCGAAAAGTTACTCCGAAACTCGCTGGTGGTCCCGATGGGAAGTGTACAAGCAGCTTATGGAACAATTTGGTGATGTACAACGATTTATAGATGACATGGTTAGAGAGAAGGTTGCTCCTCAGACCTCGCGTCAGTTGGCTGATTTCTTCGCAGATCTGAATAAGGTGATCAGTCTCAAGCTTGAACTAGCAGCCCTCATTGATGTTGGCGAAGTATTTGTTAACGCCACTTACGTTTTAGAGGGCGATGGCCCTCTTGTTTTGTCATGCTTTGAGACATTACAAGGAGTTTGCAATGCATGTCAGAATGTACATTTACCCAATGTCCATGCCGTAGCTGTAGCTATAGTCGACGCTGATCCCGCACAGAATGTTGCAGCATTGGAACAGGAGGCCAAAAGGAGTGTCCAGCCTGCAATTGAGTGGTTTTTGCGTAAATTTAATGTGGAATTGCACGACACGTTGAGCACATTCAAGGCTGCACGAATAATGTGTCCGGTAACTGTGCAGTGGCTGCGGCCGACACCAGCAAATGTGGAGGCTCTACGGCAGTTTCCGTTCTTGGACAGTAACGATGTAATTAATGACCTCGTTACGGAAATGCCCAACTATCTTGCCACCGCACAAGACGTCATAATGGCATGCGAAGAAGATAAAGTGAAGTGGTGGAGGCAACAATCTGATAACCTACCCCATTGGTCTTCTGCAGTTATGAAGGTTCTGCTGGTGCAGCCCTCGTCTGCAGCCGCTGAACGAGTATTCTCTATTCTTAACTCATCGTTCAATGATTCACAAGAGCATGCTCTCGTGGACTATTTACAGGCTTGTGTAATGCTTTAGTACAATAACCGATAACAGAGAGATTAACAACATGCATAGTTGTCTTTATACTAAACTGAGGGCTTTGCCTGGATGGCGTCTAAAACAAGTATATACAAGTAACTTTCTGACCTGGATTCAGAACCCAGAAATGGTTGATTTGGATATCATTTGGCTTTTCGAGGTGCGCACATGCGTATTTGCCATGCTGAAGACTGTAAGACTGGAAGGTGGACTGTCTGAATGTTCATTAAAGTCAAAATTGATAGAGTTAAGCTACTGGCGATCTTTATTTTCCTTAAAATCCAAGTAGCATAACTTCGGTGACAGAGAGCATAATTTTCAGAAAGTAGCATAATTTTGGCATAATTTCTAAAAAATATGAGCACTGCTAAAAGCATAATAAGCTTGTTTTTCGAGCACAATCTACCAAAGCCTATCTGAGAGAAAAAGACAGTAATTAGCAAAATCAAAAACTTGTGCACGAATTTTGACCTCCAAGATGTGTGAAGATCACAACACCCCAGAACATCACAATACACATGGCGCAATAACTCGTTGAAAGTGCAATGCAGGCTAGATTATTGGCTGGTTTCAAAAGAATTGTCAGCGTTTGCGACAGATTCCGGAATCATCACCTCAACAATATCAGATCATTCTGCAATACCTCTTCACCTGCAATCAAAAGAGTATGTTCAACGAGGCCCAGGTTTTTGGAAGATAAATAACTCTCTTTTAAGTGATGAAAGGTTTGTACAGGATCTATCGAGTAAGATACCGGAGTTCAAAACAAAACACGATTATTTGGATGACAAAGGCCTATACTGGGACATGATTAAAATGGAGGTGAGAGGTTTCTATGTACAATATACAAAACGAAAAAACAGGGAACGCCGCAATACCGAAAAGCACCTCAACAACAAATTGATCATTTGATGAACCAGCTTAAGACTGACAGAACAAAAGAAAACATATCACAATTTTACCGTCTCAGAGCAGAATATAATGCGATAGCTGAATACAGAACAAAAGGTGCTATAATAAGAAGCAGGACACGTTGGCATGAAAATGGCGAAAAAAAACACTAAATATTTTCTGAATATGGAAAAAAGACAACATTGTAAATCTCACATTTCAAAGCTTAAAACAAACGACGATAAGGAGATCAACGATCCTAAAACAATCTTAGAACAAAGAAAAATGTTCTATAAAAACCTATATACTGCGGCGCACGGTAACGACTCGAATTATGAACTATTCTTTGAAAATTCAAATATTGCTAAACTCGATGCAACTCAGCAAGAGGAACTTGAGCGTCCGCTTCTCAACGAAGAGTGCTTTCTCATATTAAAACAGCGTTCCAAAAATAAAACCCCAGGAACAGATGGCCTTTCTGTAGAATTTTATTTGCGGTTCTGGTCTTTGCTAGGAGAAGAAATGGTACAAAGTCTCAACTGCGCATATGAACACGGACAACTGAACATAACGCAAAAACAGGGCATTATCAAGGTGATACCAAAAAAAAAGGAAAGACAAGTCATTCCTTGAAAACTGGAGACCCTTAAGCTTACTCAATGTTGATTACAAAATCGCTACCAAAGTTATAGCACACAGGATTTCAAGAGTTCTTCCAATCATTGCCAATGAAGACCAAACCGGATATGTCAAAGGCTGGTACATCGGTCAAAATATAAGGCTAATCACAGACATCATGAAGGTAACAGAACTAGAAAGTATACCTGGTTTGGCCATTTTTATTGATTTTAAAAAGGCATTCGATACGGTGGATTGGAACTTCCTCTTCAGGGCGCTGCAAGTTTTTAACTTTGGCCCATGCATTCAAAAGTGGATCAGAACGTTTTACACCGATTGCTCCAGCTGTTTTATTAACAATGGATTCGCATCTGAGTTTTTCAAACTCGAAAGGGGTGTCCGTCAAGGTCGCCCGCTCTCAGGCTCTCTCTTTGTTCTATGCGCGGAAATTTTAGCTAACGCCATTAGAAATGACAACACCATCAAAGGAATAAAAATTCGTGACAAAGAAGTTAAATTGTCCCAGTACGCTGATGATGCAACTGCCTTTGTTTCTGACACGAAATCTGCAACAAATTTATTCAAACTTTTGTCAAACTTTCAAGAATGTTCTGGCCTAGAAATAAATAAAAGTAAAACTGAAGGAATGTGGTTAGGCGCAAGCCGCAAAAACACAGGAAAACCCCTGGGAATTGCTTGGCCAGCTGACTCTATACTCGCACTGCGAATTAATTTCTCGTATAATGATGAAATTGTTTACAATAAGAATTTTGAACAGAAACTAATCAAAATGAAAAGCCTGCTTAACTTGCGGTATCCTAGAAACCTTACACTTTATGGTCGCATAACGATTCTAAAATCCTTAGACAATTTTTTTTTTTAAATAATACTAGTGAGCAGCACTTCAGCAACAGATCTTGTCAACTTGCTTTATTTTCTCCGACCGGTTTCGTCTGATCATACAGGCTTCATCAGGGAGTTTGAACAAGATACATAAAGGAACTTATTTTATACCTATTCTTTAGAGTACAAATCACGTTCCGACTAGGGTGTGAACAGCAAAAGACACCTACAGAATTGCGTGCAGGATATGACCAAAATCCTGCGAATGTGTAATGTTTAATTTTGGGGCTCACGGATTTAACGTTAAATCCGTGAGCAATTACGCAATTTGTATGGAATAAGAAAGCTAAAATTAAATACAGAACAATGATAGGGCCGAAAGAGCAGGGAGAGCTAGACATGCCGGATTTTCAAATAATCAATGAAGCGCTTAAAGTTGTTTGGGTAAGAAGATTAAGTGACAGCAATGGAACCGCAAGTTGGAGTCATATCCCTCTTTCCTATCTACAACCATTTGGTGGTCTGTTTCTTCTGCAGTGTAATTTTGACTTAAAGCTACTTAAAGTTGATATACCGATTGACTTCTACAAAGAAGCTCTGTGCGCCTGGCAAAAAATTAACTGCAGTACTCCTAATACCAAAAAGCAGGTACTGAATGAAATAGTTTGGAACAATCATCACATAAAGATAGAAGGATATTCCATTTATTACAAAAAATGGTACGATGCTGGATTAACTAAAAGGTACCAGATTCCTAACTTTTGAGGAATTCCGTACCAAGTTCAAAATTAACACGAACTTCTTAAACTATTTCGGTCTATGCCACGCAGTCCCTCAAAAATGGACCAATATTCTCAAAGGAAATGTTACTGAACCCTTGGAAAAACGTTCTGAGAAGGATAAGATATCTTTAGATAAACTCTCTTGCAGATCACCAACTAAATTCTTTGTTAAGAGTAAATTCGTTACGCCTACAGCTGAACGAAGGATGAAAGAAGCCAGTCTAAAAGAACATACAATGCAACTCATTTATAGCCTTCCCTTTAATGTTACAAAAGACACTAGACTCGCCATTTTCCAATACAAAATAATTCATCACATTCTACCCACAAATTCGACACTTTTTAGAGATTCATTAAAGGAACATCATAAATGTCACCTCTGTGGAGAAAGACAAACGTTAAGCCACCTTTTTGTTACCTGTTCTGAAGCTCAGCATTTTTGGTCTCTATTTACTAATTGGTGGAGCTCCAAAAACGGGGATAGGATCACTCTCGATAAAAATGAAATAATATATGGCGTGACAGATAACTTCGCTCGTCGTCTTGGTTTAAACCTCTGCATTATTATAGCCAAATATTATTTATATACTGCCTCAAGAAAAGAAGAAGAGTTTTATTTCGATGCTTTCTTGGCGATGTTGACAAACAAAATTAAAATTGAGAACACATAAATCTAAGTCACAAAATTAATATGTGAGAAAGCCTCCTATTGTAGCTAACCCCTCAGTTACATGAAAGATATTAACAAATTGTAATGTAAGATATTATTGTAATGTAAGTTATTAAAATCGTAAATAATGTTAGTATTGTAAGTTTTGTTATTATCGTTAAATTGTAAGTTACGTTGACATTGTAAGTAGTAGGTAATTTTTGTATGTAATGTAAGATATTGCAATAAAAAAAAAAGTTATATCTAGCCTAGATGAGGACGTCTGTCTTCATTAACGAGCGATTAAGGAATCGGGAAATTGACATAAGAACGCAACATATTTAAACTCGTTGTGGTCACAACAAGGCTATTAACTCAAGATAGGATCGGAGGTAAATATCGATGAATAATGAAAGATGGTACATTTGCAGCTCGTTAATAAAATGGTAAAGATGAAATGTTTACTTGTCACAAGGGTAGGTCAAAAAAATCTGAGGCTCCGACAGGATTCGAACACAAACAGTGAAATTTTCCTAGCAGTATACAGGACGCGTGTCGCTTGTGAACCTAGTAAATGGCATAGCTTTTTACTCTTTTTCTGGCTAACGGCTAACCCCATTGAGACCTTCCCAAGAGCAAGTAAAATTCTTTGCTATTTGAATCAGCCATATTTTCATATAATGTAGGATCTATATCACATGAAAATTCAAAGAAACGAGAGAAAGTAAACGAACAAGAAGATCTGTTAGATCTTATAACTGCGCTTTTAAAATTTAACTGTTTGCTTAGCACTACCGTCGGAACGCAGTGCACATTCCAAAGCAGTCATTGATGATTCTTTTCTTACTGTAGACATCACATCACTTGATCAACACAAACTGTATTATATTATTGCACCATCAGTGGTAGCCGTTGACAAATCTCCGATGACGTAATGGTATTAATCTAGAACTTTCTTCGGGTTATGTATGGGCATGAACGATATGAACGAGACGATAATAACACTATTAACAACAGCTTTCTTTCTTAAAAGTCATGATTAAATTCAATTGGTGTTTTCCACGAGTAAAGGGCTAGCAAAGTAGTCACACAAGTCATATAATTTAATAATAAAACTCTATCCCGATCGATGTATCGATTTTGGTCACTCCAGTGGCCACAGATTGAAAACGTGACAGAAAATTGGTGTTACTTTTGATTCTCACCAAATTTGGACAGTGGGATGATCTCATCATTAGCCAATTACAGGCCATTTTTAAGCTCTTTTCGTCATATCCCCCCCTCGGGAGAATTTTGGCAAGTTAGCTAATTTAGTATGCAAGCCACCGTAATGGCGGTCGCCGTCGGCGAAATGTTTATTTGCTCAAAATTGGGGCAAAATCTTTCGGAGATGGAAGTCAGGACAGTTGTAAGGATACAGAAAGTAATTTGGGACCAGTTGCTGGCTTCTAAGGCTGAATTTATCCGGAAGTAAGCTGTATTTTCGTTTTCGTGCCGAAAGCTACGCGATGAAATATTATCGGCTTGTTCTGCTGTCTTGTTCTGTTTTTTCACTTGGTCTTTTTTGTAGCCCGCAGAGGCCAGTCTTTCGTCTAAATCAGTTGAAAAAAGTTCGAAAAAGATGTTCCTATTCAAGTTTAAGCTCTCAGGTGATAATTCTGGAGTTTTTTGGCCGAAACGTCTGCTTTGTTATGTTCGTGTTTTTCGGTTGCTATTGGCGACCGTGGCTTCCTTTGTTAGGTCAAGTCTGGTAAGTGAGGTCACAAAAAAATCCTAATTAATTTTGGTTTTGTTCGATTTCGCTGAAATTTTAACACGATAAAGCTGGATTGTTAAGGAATAGATTTACCGTCTGCCGATGTGCGGTAGCTTTTAACGCTAAAGTGATATATCGCTTCGAAGTCAGGGTTTTGAAGAGATTTTTTGCAACGTGTGGGTTCGGCGTGATTTTGTAATCGGAGGTTTTTATTGACCCCGAAGGAAAAAATATCCGGAAAAGGTCATTTCATCGACGATTCAAACGACAATAAATATGTATATGTTCCGAGCTAAATTTTGGGGGAAAACATATAATTTTTGACGAGCGCTGGGTTTTCAATTTTTTCACGCGAAAGTCAGTATCGGAGATGAGATTTATTACTGTTTCAACAGCTTTTGGCGAGTAAACATCACAAGTTGCGTGCAACCGCGCTTTTAAAAGTTAACTGTTTTGGCAGCGCTACAGTTACAATGCAATGCACATTCCA
This sequence comes from Orbicella faveolata, assembly GCF_042242905.1. Taxonomy (NCBI): domain Eukaryota; kingdom Metazoa; phylum Cnidaria; class Anthozoa; order Scleractinia; family Merulinidae; genus Orbicella; species Orbicella faveolata. The sequence continues at coordinate 26,739,111 of NW_028301540.1, forward strand.
GAGCAGTCCTTGATGATTCATTGATTACTGCGGACACCACATCACTTGATCAACACAACCTGTATTATTGCGCCATCAGTCGTAGCCGTTGTGAAATCTCCGATGACGTAATAGTCTTAATCAGAAACTTTCTTCGGGATATGTATATGGCATGAAGATACGAACACTATTAACAACAGCTTTCTTTCTTAAAAGTCACGATTAAATTATATTGTTTTTTCTCTTGAGTAAAGGGCCAGCAAAGAAGTCACACGAGTCACATAATTCGAGAATTGCGTTATCCACGGCTATCTTTATTACGGTGGTTATTTCCCTACCAATGACATAATCCTTACGTCAGCGCTCCAAGCTCACTTTTTCAAAAAGTCGCCTTCTGGCGACCTTCAATTGTAAAATGGTCGCCAAAAAAAAAAAAAAAAACCCACTCGTAATATCCAGGGGGGGACACTTCGTGTATGTTACATGAACGTCTACTACGCCGAGCGGCCCGTTTGCAACACTTTCCTTTGCCGAATTGTTACGTTTACTCGCTTGCCAATTAAAAGATTGTAATAACAGGCGAGACAAAGACTGAAAAAGAAGGAAGAGATTCGGATGTCTGGTAACAGAAATGATTTATTACAAAGCAGCTGAGACCGGGTAACAAATCGCCAATGGTATGCAAAACCCTTCAAATCGATCACATTGGAAACGACTTGGAAACGACAAAACGACCGGATACCAGAAAGTCTAAGGACTCTATCCGCTTAAGGTGTTTAGTAGCTTTGAAAGATTAGAAGTTTACTTGCTTAGTTTGTAAAAAAGATTAGCAGTTTACTTGCGTAGTTTCCCCTTGGAACGAGGTGACTATTCTTTGGAACGAAGTGACTCTTTGATGGAAAGACTCCGCAGTGACCAAAGGATGGAACGAAGTGACTTGGTACGAAGTGACCATGGAACGAAGTGATCGAATACCAAAATGCTGCACTATGTGAAATGAAATTTACCTTCAATCATTTCGACTTGATCACACTAAGTATCGTTAAGTAGTCATTCCTTCAAGACTAACGCAACCTACATCCACAATCGCATGTCTACATCTTCATCCATCTTCTGGCAGCGCTCCAAGCTGCGACCATTTTGGTCGCCATGGCGAGTGAAAAAAATATTTGGCGACTAAAATTTTGACAAAAGTGAGCTTGGAGCGCAGGGCTATATAGGTATGTGCAGCCCCAAAGGGTAGGCTGCCGTTTTAGTCATAAATAGGGTATCGATTTAGACCATTTTGGTTATAAATAGGGTATGGTTTTAGCACTCTTGTCGGTATCAATAAGATCGTCAACAAAAGTCCCTCATAACTTCAGTTTTAAGGCAACTGCGCCAGCCGCAAGGGTCACAAATAGCGTATCGAATCAATGGTCAGGTCATAAATAGTGAGGGTGAATTAATCAACATGACACGAGCATGGGACAAAAAAAATTCTGACTCCCCGACAGGAATCGAAGCCATGACCTCCCGAACGCCGGACGAGCGCTATATTCACTGAGCTACGAGAACTCATGGAGGGTAAGGTCATTTAACTGAGTTCATATATGATAGGTGTCCTGCATCCTGCTAGGATCAACGCTATCGAAGTCATCGTGAGTGGTGATAAGTTAATAAAGATGGTGAATTTTAAGCTCGGTAATGAAATATGAAGGTCAATTAATCAATAGGGTAGGAAAACAGGGTAGGAAAAATCGCAGATTTTGGTCATAAGTAAAGTGAGGGTTATGGGAAGTGCGCCGCACACCCCCATCCAACTTTTCTGGGAGTACCTCCCCCCAGGAGCCATGGAAAACGCGAAACAAATAATAGAACCATCACGGACTCTTATTGACAACGAACAGTAATCTATCAATGTACAGCCTAGGTCAAACTAAATGTCACGGTAACAAACTGTGTTTTCGCAGCAAGGTAAGTCGTCTCCCCAATTCACCTCAATTCGGTGAATTCGGTAAATATTTGTTAATTTTACGAGAGTAAACCAGACGAGTACATCAATTTCTTATACGGGAAGGTAGTCTAGTAGCAAATTTCTTTTTATTTGTTGGGTTGATTTAAGGATATCAATAACAGGAAGAGGGGAAACACAGGAGAGATTTAAGACTACAGCGTAAAAGACCCGTATAATTCTCTGTACTTTATTAAAACAATTAATTCTGTGCTGGTCTAGTTCATGTGACTACATAGATAAAGCCAGTTATCGCAGTTAGATCTAAATTCAATAACATTTTAAAGAAAATATTACTCCGTCAAAACATATTATTAAACAAATGGTAGCCTGCGTAGCTTGGCGCTTTTTAAGCAATTTGAGCGCGTTTCGCAGAAAGCGGCGAGGCGGTGATAACGAGCGCCAAAGCCGGCGAAGCCGCGAGGAGCCAAATTGCTTAAAAACTTCCTTCAACCGCCAAGCTACACAGGCTAACAAATGGTAGTTTGAAAATTTTTATTTATCTGTTATGTTTACTTTGCTTTGTTTACTACTTCTAGTTACTTAAATGACAAACAAGTTAAATGGAATGAATTAAATACCATGCCGGCTAAGTGTTGTTTGTAACAAAACTTACACAGGTATTTTTCGGAAGAGACATTTCCTATCCATCATATCGTTAACGCTAATCAGAGTTAGTCCTCCATGGCAGTGGCCTGTTAGACACTTGCCCGCGTAATTACTCGGCCTGTATGTATATCTTGTTGGTTAACTGGCCGTAGCCAGCTCTTCAAACAGAGAATCACTACTTATATTACCGTGACAAGCCCCTTCCTGTGAATGCAATTGAAAGAGAGTGACAAATCAATATATACATAATTTACAATCAAGAAGAACACTAACTGTCAGTAAATCACAGAGTTAATTAACTATACAAAAAAAATGGACTGTGCGCGACATCCATTCATAATTTCCGGCTAATGCACTGTGGCAAAATTAAACAGACTACTTTCCATATTAGGCCTAGCCCACTCTACCCCGGAGAAATTTGAAAACGCAGCTTTATTTCAACGGTTTATAGGTCTACCGTGCACACTAATCCGGAGAAATTGGTTACGGAAAACAAAACCCACGATAGTCATGTGGTTAACCCTGACCGTTAAATGGTACACACACAAACGTTTCTGCCGCGAATGATTGTTGTATTCTCAAAGGTCGATCGGTGCCTTAGTCATAATTATATCAAAATACTTCGAATCTGATTGGTTATCAGCACGCTCTCTTTGTAATGGGCAACTTAGCTATCCAATAACAAGGTGTCAAATAGCAACATTTGCGCGGCGTGCGAGCTTTATTTGCTTTTTCTTGAGAATGAACACTTCTCTATCAGTTTCCAAAACTTTTCAGAAATTATTTTTCCCCCGAGAATTTTGTCATCTAAATGGTAAAATCGTAAACAAACTTGGCTTCGTCTAAATACTTCCACGATTGTTAATGGTTAGATTTATTGGTAACTCTGTCTTAAATCACACTTAAGGTCATTCCCCAGTATTGCATTGCGCATCCCTACTGCGCATAATTTGACGCGTGATTAGAGCGCGCGCATTAAAACATGGCGGCTTTTTCTTTACAGCTGGACCTCGCCATAGTGGTAAACCGTCACTTTCTCGCAAACTGGTATGATGACCTATCATTTTTTCTCTGTTGTTTTGAATTGGGTAATAAATTTCTCTGTGTAAAATAAATATGGACCAATTCTCAGTGTAGAACAAAAAGCAATCGTCAAAAAAAGGTGAATTTAGCAAGCAATCGTGACTCCAATCATGTTTCTATTATAAGGATTTTTATGGGTATAAACAAGGTGCTGTTGCACCTAAACGAACATGGGGACCCCTCATTTTTATTTCAAAATTTAAGTTCCTATAATATAAACAGTCAGTAGGCAAAGTTTCACAAAAATCTGAGTGCAGGTTCTATTTCAGTGTAATGACCTTAAATGAAACAAATTACCTGGGCCACTTAGAGGTCGAATGTTGGGTGTGATATATATACTTCATTATAAAAGTGATGACGATGACGATGATGATGGCAATCATAATAGATGATTTGGCATTTTAAAGCAGTTTAGTTTTGCTGTAGTCCATTGGTACCCAGAGCGGCGTAAATGCATCTAATCACACTATTTTATTTTTAATGGCCAATTCTCGCTATGAGACATCGTACGGAATCATGGCAGTTGTTTCATCCAAACAAATATCCAGGCCAAGATGATAAATGCAACTACCATGATTCTCTGCAGTCGTATCCCATTGTGTTTTAGATTTCTTTTGAACTCACCTCAAAAGCAAGACTAACCCCATTGATGGTCTTCAGTGCGTATTTCTTATTAGAATCGTGTATATCAGTGAACTGAATACAGTACAACCCGGTCTTGTTCGTCTTGTCCGGCTCTTCAATCTTAAATCCTTTAAGAAACGAAATAAAACGAGAGCTGATGCGCCACTGCAGTAAGCACTAGAAAGTTTATGTCTTCCACGTCGTGATGTAAATATCGTATACAGTCGACTCCCGATGACTCGCACACTCGCTCACTCGAACCATTTACTGCAATTTTAACCTCGTTAACTCGAGCCGTCTATAACTCGAACCTTCCGCTAACTCGAAGCAATTTTCAGTTTCCCTTCAACCCTGTAAAGTTCTCAGTACCTTGACTTCCCCTGCTGCTTTGCCTTTCTCTTTTTTTCCACTACGTTTCTAGAGCGTTCTGATTTATAAGGTAAGTTAGAAATGTACTGATGTAAATGTACACGATCGACCTCTCTACAATTAAATTTCAATAAAATGTAGCCTGTATGAATAGAAGCACAATAAATACCATTTCCCCCTCATTCTGGTCATTTGTTCCCAACTCCAGATAACTCAAACTACCTTTAACTTGAACCTTGTTCAATTTCCCTTAATTATAGGTTCGAGCTATCGGGGGTTGACTGTATTATGTCGACTGAGAGACTACTGTTGGTGATTGGCTTATTTCACTCCGGCCATCAGCAAAAATCTGTAACTTTGCTTATTTATTATTGAAATTAGGCCTGCAACGTGTTTGATTGATGTGAACAACAAATTTCTCTAATTATAATAGGAATCAATGGCGTTTGTACGACTATGATGACGATAAACTTCACCTCGAATCTTATGAAGTCGACTGAGTTTAAAAAAAATGGCTCTTTTCTTCAATAACTTACGTGTGCTGGTATCTTGGGTACCTGTGCCATTAACTGTTACTCCACATTGCTTGCTGCCAGCAACTGTAGGACAGTTAGTGGTATTGTTAATCTTCATAAGATTGCCTCCACCGCATGATCTCTGACTCAGTTTCCAAACCGAGCTCAGGCAATGTAGACTTGATACAACTTCCATGCGAACCAGCAAGCACGCGACGGCAATCTATAGGTAAAGATTAACAAGACAAATAAACGCTTCTAAGTCACCTAAACAGATTCTGCTAACATATTAAACACGATAAACGTACGTGCAACTGTTTTCAACGTAGACATATCAGAATCCGGTTACAGAAATATAGTGAAAAGGAGTTTAACAATTCTGTTTAGTGAGAACATTTCATGAAAAGTCTAGGGCATTTCTCTTTGCGTTGGAACTAATGTTTAAAGCTAAGGCCAAAGGACATTGCAGAAGAGAATTTCAAACTATTTTCTTAGGGAAAACATCTTAATAGCAGTATCAAAGTTTTAAGTTTCTCTAAAGTTACTTACTACAAAAATCCCCCTCAACGCCATTTGATGCTCTCTCTTTTCAGTCAGCTCAGATTCCAATGTTGAAATTTTCATGGCTAAGCTTCGTTTTATACCATTTTCACAATACAGGTATACATATATGTGGGATGCATGTAACTGCCCAAAAAATTCGCTTCTTTTGGGGGCTCTTCCGAAGCGCCTGGAGCAGTTTTGAAACAGTTTAGTGATAATGCACTTATTCATTCAACACGAAAGTCCTGCTTTTGAAAGAGACATATCCCACGACTGCCGAAACGGAAAACCCAATTTGAAAAAGTGCGCTTCCGCGTTTTCTGGAACTGAGGCTACGTGTGGGTGTGTTCGACGGAAGTTTTGCAGCTTTAACGGCTTGGCTTCAAACTGATTTTAAACGACGTTCTCAGTCTGTGTACACGATAACAGTAACGCGCCTATATGATAAGGTTGACGATTAAACCGATGTAGCGAGCTTACGAAGCTGACTTTTCAAGCTTTAGCTCTTCGTCGATCAATGTTTTTTTTTTTTTTTCAACTTTTACCAGCTTCAAGTTGATACCCTGCTTAACTTTAGAGGCAGTCATTGAAGTGGAACATCCAGAAACAGGTCCGGGACACTGACAAATATTTAAGCTATTTGGTCTCAAACTTTTACGTATTTCCAAATAGTTGAACGATGATTGCCAGTTACTTCAACTAAATGAGATGAACATAAAAACGTTTAACGCATAAAATTAAACTAGTCAAGGATGTGTAAAAAGAAGGGTAACGCGAATCCTTGAGCGGTACTAGATGTCGAAACGTTAAAGGAATGCAAAGAAAATAAATTTAAACGCGAACGAACCTACGCCAACTGTTACAAAGTATCATTTTTCACCTCTCGCAACAAGCAGGCACTACGACACTGCTTAAAAATTGGCCTGCTACATGTATGTGACGTGGATAGGAGAGGTGAAAACCGTGGCAGCAAATAGAAACACCTTACACTACTGCCGATGATCATGATTTTGAAGAGCTTGTTGGTGAAAACAGCCCAACTAAAAGAACACCGTACTGACGTCATGACGAGCTTATCCCACGCGAGCAAAAAATGTTTTAATATGTCTAATACATGTATGCTTTCAACCGCTTTCGCCTTGTTCTCAGAAACATTCGAAAAAAAGTGTCTCGGCTTGAAGTCTGAGAAATATCCCTGGTAGCTGCTGAAAGTTTTGTGCTATTGTTCTTTTGCACTTTTTTGCAGGCAAAAACTAAGAACAGATTACGAGCGGAAGCAGTCCCACCTCGTCTCTTTTTATGACACAGCTTGTTGCCGTGACATTCAGTCTGACCTAGGCCGCTGTGCATTGATAGATAAATGTGCATGGTTGAGAGTCCTTTTAAGTATTTAAGTGAAATCATTTTTATTTGTATCGCACGGAAACTTCCTCTGTGACTTATTTCGTTAAGTGCTATATGTTTTCCTTTTACAATAAGTCTTGATAAAATACGAGTGAGAGATAAGGCTCGTTTATTTGGGCTTCCTTTATTTATTGAGCAGCGGGGCTCGTCTTCCCGTTTGTGGTCATCACACAATACCGCGGACCGCTGAATAAATATGAAAATAGAAGTTAATTAATTAATTAAGCAATCTACTCAATACAGGTTATTATCTAGTGACCACAGGTTCCTGCATGTATACTTTTTTAGCTAAAGGAACTCTTTTTGGCTGGTTCCTCTCCTGTCGCGACGTTTATAGAAACAGTATTTTCTCTAAGAGCATGACATCCGCAGTCAAGTAAGCTTATGTCGTTCACAAATTATTGTTTTAATTTTCGATCGTGTCGTCTTCTGTCGACTAAACTTGGGTCTAGTTCAACACCGGTTTGCTGAAAAGGGACGTATTTAAAGCGCTAAGATACCTCTGTTTATCATACATAGCGACTCCAAATCCTTAAGCCTATATCATTTGTACTTGACACTTAACTTTGCGTAATCGGCTTCTTCCCGGGATGTGGAGTTGAAAAGAAGGGAAATAGCCTGCTATTTAACCCCCCAAATCCGACACTGCTCTACCACTGAAAACTATTAATACATTTTTTGTCTTGACTTTTCGTTGCTGATCAAATATACAAAATATGCATTACAATCCACCTAACTTGATTTGTAATGGCTATTAGGGTAATTCTTATGCTACGGTATTAAGTTATTTATATACTGACATATTAATTACAGTATTAGCGGAAAAGAGAGGTTAAACATTGTATGTGATTCAATTCATTTTAGAATAGGAAGTAGTTAATTTAATGCATTCGTCAATAGTCGTCCTGACAGCTAGCGGTTCCGCTTTAACTTGACCCTAATGATCTCAAGTAGGAAAACAATTAATTGTTTAAAAACAATCACTTAGAACGAAGAAATTTATTTAAAAAATTGAGCCTCCGACAGAAAAGTGAAGAAATTAAAAGAAAGATATAATGAAAACAGTGTAACTACACAGAACATGAATGACGAGTAAACTATAACGCACATCTTTGTCGGAAGACAGCAACATTTAAAAACAGGCGCAGCGGAAACTTCGTTGTTCATTCATGAAAATGACATGTGCGTTGGCGGGGAAGTCGAAACACTTACGCCCGATATTGACACAGAAAATGATCATATTTTCTGAGTCAGTCAAGGTTTGTGCATCTTGAAAAGTTTAGCTCATCTTTGTTGCGCATAAAATAGGTGATTCGAGTCGCCCAAGACAAAAGATTTCATAGTCATATCTATGCAAAAATTTCCTTTTCAAGAGACTCTTATGCAAAAGATTGTTTATAGAAAAGAAAGTAACTAGTCTGAGAGTTAGTTATGATCTTGGTTTAGCTTCTGAACAAAAGTAAATTGAATTGTAAATTGAAAGAGAAGCGAAATTTACTTCTAAACTCATGGATTGAGAGTAAAGGACCTCGGAGGTGTTAGAAATAAAGAGGTTTGCAAGATTTTAATAAGGTTGAGAATTCTCCTCATCACGCATCAATGTGTGATGAACTCGATACGACCCAAAACAAGCTTAATGTTTTATTATTTTTTTTTATTTTATAACTGTTCTGTGTATAGTCGCAGGAATAGGCGTTCAGTTTGACAAGTACATGACTGAGGGGGACATGGGGGGGGGGAGGGGTGGGGGGTTCTGAACACCGCAACACCGCAAGAAAAGTGAACGAAACACCGTCACCGCAACAGGTATTTTTAGCGCCATGATTCGTTCATCTACACTTAAAATAATACTTTTATACGTCAACAATTTTCCACAAAATAAACGCATCACAACGCTTTTCATTGTGCATATGTTGATACTACTGATGCCTGTAAATCAGTTTTTTTGCTCTTGTGAAGAAACCTTGCGCGAAGCTAGGAAGCGGACGAAGAAAAAAAAAAAAGAGGACCCTTGAAAGATGGCCTTTACCCCAGATCCCTCTCTTCTTTTACTTCGCTCACTTTTCTTGGTGTATAAACCCACTGACTGAAGCCCTATCTTCACTGAAAGTATTGCTTTCCGGAGCTTGCTACGTTTGCGTTCGATATTGATAATCGAAAAAATATTTGAAAAAAATAGGAGGTGTAGAAAGTCGCAGGACCTTGGAGCGGGGGAAGACTGGTATCAGAATGACCTGGAGACGAAGCCGAATAGCAAAAGGAAAAAAATAGTAAACGTGTGTAATTTACAAAGTTTCCTTTAATAGCTTAGAAAGCCTTCTTTCTTCCCTGCCGACGCGACGTCTGAATATATTTTGTGGCCGGTAGTTTTTGCCACCTTTTCCTTTCTTCGAAGAAAAAAGCTGCGCAGTCAGTAATACATTATATTCGGCCTTGGCGTTTCCAGAATTTCCAGGATTGTTTCTGTCCTCGCTCCTGCACGTGTCTACCGAACACTGAGCTCCGGGTGGCAGAGGTCGAGTTACTTGTCAAGTTACGTATAAATGAAAACGGCTTTGGATTGGCAGCCGAGGCATATTGAAGATTGACTGGAAATTGGTCTGTATTTTGTTACAAATTATTATGCATCAGTCAATTCTAGCAGTGCGCATCCCCCCCCCCCCCACCCCCGGGGAACCGCGGGGCATTTGCTCACGTTGTCAGTCCCGGGGGTGGGGCATTCGCAATTTTATCGCGGCGCGGGGGCTGGACATTTGCGTACCCCGGGGCGATCGCCGGACATTTGACACACGTGTTTTCGAAAGTGCCATGGATGAGTTCAGCGGAAAAGCCGAGGCATTTGTGGAGCAATGGCTTGTCCGTCAGGGTCTAGAGAAACTTGTCGATGTTTTTAAAGGTATGTTTATGCCATTTTTGTGGATGGAAGGGTTCAGCTTTGTTACGTGCTTTTGACACTGTTGAACAAAATAATCTAGGTTTAAATTTTTTGGTTATTGATTCAACGAACTGTTTATAATCAAGTATTGAAATAAAATATTAAAGTTGTGAGATTTCTAAAACAATGATACCTGTATTATTGTAAACATTGTTAACGGGATTGTCGTTATTCTAGTCGAAATATTCAAAACAAATGGTTTTCATGCAACAAAATATTTAATGTTAAAATCAAAATATAAAGAAATAAATATAATCAGAATCAACTAACACGTACTGTTGTCCTAGAAGTCTTACCACTGCATTAACATACTGAACAGTTGAACGTTTTATTCACTGATTAACAAAAAAAACCTGCAGAGGTGTTGGAAGGCGACGATCCCGGGGCAGGGCATTTGCCCTCATTATTCGTCCCCACCCCGGGGCATTTAGACAGCTTATGTGTCCCCACCCCGGAAAATTTTCCCATTTTTTAAAAAAAAAAATGCTAATGCTCAGGGGTTAGCCCCCGGGAGGGGGGGGGGGGGGATGGACACTGCTGGAATTGACTGATGCATTAACCTCAATGATACGTGTTTGCATAAATTAGCATCGAAAACGAAGTTTACATGCTAAATTTAGGTCAAATTTAGGTTTGAGAGAGGTAAATCAAAAAACCCCAGCACCGCAAACAATTTCATTTCGCCGAACACCGCAGCGTGAAAAACACAAACATTGCACACCGTAGGGTTTGAGATCACCGCAACACCGCAAGTTGAGATTTTATTCACCGTATCACCGCAATAAAAAAAAAAGCATCAACACCGCAACACCTTAAATCCCCATTCCCCCTCATGACTTAATACTTAAGTCAAGATCAGACTCTGTCACTTCAAGGAAAAAAAAATACCGGCCACTCTTAGCCGAGTCATATCATGTTTGCGAGGTGTTTGTTTACTTATTTAAGCAGTGTTTTCGTCGAACAGCAATCAAGTCCAACTTAAGTGCTTATTTAATTTATTTAAAGATTTATTTGAGAAATAAAAGTGTTCTGTGTTTGACCCTTCTGTTCCCTGACCGGGTTAAATTAAACCTGTTTTGGTTGTTATGTGGCTCTGGGTTTTATCAGAGATCTCAGTGAAACTCTTAAAATAGAGAAACGTGTTTACAAACATCGCGAGAGCATAAAATAAGGCCCGGGTCAAACGCATTAGCCGAACCCAATTCAACCAATTGGGCTCATGTGAAGTTCTGCGTTTGACCCCATTAAGTTCGACTGATTTTATTTGGAGCGGCTGAGGCGTTCTTCACGCCTGGCCAGCCGTGAATAACGCCTGAAGACCGACTTTGGGTCAAACGCCGATCTTCACATGAGCCGAACCAAACGCATAATCGAAGGTCTAAAGGCACCATTTTGACTTTACCTTGAAAAACAACTGACCAACAAGACCGCTTTTGTTATTTGTTTGGTGTAGCAGTTTTGTTCGACTGAATTAAGTTCGACGTTTAACTCAAACAGGCGTTCTTTTAGTTATTTGAGTCGACCCAAACTGTCATTAGGTTCGGCTCATGTGAAGTACGGCGTTTGACCCAGGCCTAACGGTTTGGTGAAGTTATTCACAATTAATTTCTTGTTGACACTCTGTGAAGGTACATATTGTAAACCTTATAGAAAAAACTACGTCATTGAAACTAATGCTTTTAATTCAAAACCGAAACTACAATGACACCTTGGTTATGTTCGTTCTTTGTTTTAGTGGAGCATTTAGATGGGATGAGAAAAGAGACAAAATTCTGTTGAGTGAAGTAAGGCAAAAGGGGTCTTGTATAAAAAGGATTGGAAGCAAGGAAGCAGGCCAAAAATGGTCAGAGATTGCAGCTGCAATAAACACCCATGCTGACTTTGCTGTAATGCCAAGGGATCAAAGACCAGTGAGAGAGCGGTTCAATAAGCTTCTCAGTGATTTCAATGCTAAAATGCAGAAGGAGGAGAAAGCGAGTGGAATTAGTCCTGATGACTTAAGCGAAGAGGACCTGATTCTGGAAGAAATTCAAGAAGTCATTGCCTCCAACGCCATCGCTCCATGTGCCCCCAATGACAAAGGAATTTCAGAGAGAACGACCTAAAGCATTGACCACTAGCAACAGAGTAATGACATCTTGGGGAAAGGGTACAGCTGCAGATGGTAATGAGGAGGAATGCATCAGTTTGATGAATGGAGACAACAACCCTGCTGGGGTTAATTTGCCACGATTGTGGCTTTTATTCTTACGTAGCGTTAACACTTATCCTGTCACTTCATGGAGTAATGACAGCAATAGCCACCATTCATCAAAGGTGGGGACAACTACAACGCTAATTGCATAAATGTGAACTAGATATATACCTTAATCAAAAATTAAGAGTAGCGCTAATGTTAAGGAGGTGAACAAGAAGGGGCAGAGGAGGGTTAAATCTTTTGACAGATACGCATTTTCACCCTTGGTTGAGAACTTTATTAAAACAATTTATGTTTGCATTAAATAATGTGCTGGTGATCATTTCAAATAAGGGGCTTTACCTACACAACTGAATATACAATAGGCTCCAGTCACTAATAACCAATGGCACACTTAACCTCTACTTTATTTACATTTTTTTTTTCTTTTTTTTTTTGGTAAAACTGGCTATTAGGATTTCGTGATTAATTACTTCTCAAACTCATTAATAATTCATCAAGTAAAAACAAGGAAAATCACAACCGTGAAGGAGGTTTGGATACCAGGTCTTAATTAGCATAGATTTTGACGATTTTAATTCTCCCTTCACTCCTTAGTTTTTGTTTCGATTGAGAAGATATATCAAACACTCAAGACTGTGTTTTATCGGCTATCCAAACATCTCGAATTTCGTCAATAATACTCCGCTGCCCGTCGTATTTTCAACTCTCTTCTCGGTGTTTGGATATCCCGATGAAACACAGTCTCTCTTGTATGGTATATTACATGAAATTTAGTTTGACGGATTTCAAACATCCACTTCACTGACTGTCAAATGGTTGTACAAAAAATGCCTTAAATGCCTTAAAACTCATTACAAATGTTCATGCAAAGTAGCTTTCAATAGCAGGTGGATCTAACTGAAAATATTCTGATGTAGTGTTTCCATATAAGCAAGTCATTGCATTTCTCTACAGAGCACGGACTATGTGAAACTGCACTACGCGAAGTTTGTAGCCTCGCAACAAACAACTCTTAGGCCTGGGTCAAACGCCGTACTTCACATGAGCCGAACCCAATGACAGTTTGGGTCGACTCAAATAATTAAAAGAACGCCTGTTTGAGTCAAACGTCGAATTTAATTCAGTCGAACCGATCTGCTACACCAAATAAATAACAAAAGCGGTCTTGTTCAGTGGTTTTTCAAGGTAAGGTCAAAATGACGCATTTAGACCTTTGATTATGCGTTTGGTTCGACTCATGTGAAGATCGGGGTTTGACCCAAAGTCGGTCTTCAAGCGTTATTCTCGGCTGGCCAGGCGTAAAGAACGCCTCAGCCGCTCCAAATAAAATCAGGGTCGAGCGCCGAGCTTCACATGAGCCTAATTGGTTGAATTGGGTTCAGCTCATGTGAAGTACGGCATTTGACGCGGACCTACGTGCGTAAGTCTTCCATGAAGGCTTTGTAATCTTTTAACAATCTCGGCTCTCTCTCCAGTTTCTTTTCAACCAGTTTGCGCGCTGCATATCCTGAGACATGTTGTTTGGTACTGAGGCCTGACGATTTTTGAATGGTAACTGAGATTTGATAGTGTCCATTTTTTAACTCCACTGTTTCTTCGGCGTTTTGCATAAAACGACATTTGTCTTGAGACATCTCTGTCTTATCGTCAACGATATAGAATCGGTGAGGTCATGATTGTAGAAGTCCTCTACCATCAGTTGGAGCTGAAGAACGACTTTGGCGAAGAAGCCTGATTCCTGGAGGCATCAACTAGCATCCCGTCCAGGGGGAGTAGAAATACTCCTAGCCGCTTCATGCTACAGAAACCGGGATAAGCTCCGGCAGCCTTGAACCAGTTGCAAGGCTTCACGAACACACGCTAACATTACTCACAAAGCTAATTACAAAAAATATCAAGCAATACTCAGGTTAAACACTACTGAGCTTACTCTGGGCAATTTTGATAATCAATCATGATTACTTGATGCTGATTGGCTGAACGCGCCTGCAGTAAGTTGGTTTCCGGCTTTAAACGAATTTTGAAAAGGAATTTCAGAAACGTATCGCTTCTGAGTTTGATCTAAACGCGTTTATTTCATTCCAACGCGAAACAAAGTCGACATGCAACAAAGCGCATTTTTCAAATTGCCCTCGTTCGCGACGAGGGCAAAAGGAACATTCAAATTGAACTTTAGTACAAACTCATGCCATTTCAAAAAGTTGTGATTTTGGTTTAATATGCCGCTTATCTCGGTATTGCCGGCGTCATACCAATTTTGTTCAAAAAACAGGTTTTTTCTTGCAAGAATTTTCCTGTTATTCCACACCTTTGGTTTTTAGGATTTGTTTTGGAATCGATGCCCGCTGAGATTTTGAACTCGCACCAATAATATAACATTTTTTTTTTATAAAATGTGGGAAGCTTTTCATCAAGGTCTGGTATACTTGTTGCAAAGTTGCATTTTGTTAGGAAGGCAAGACTACCATGTTTGTGCGAGAGCTGGTTGGGGATTATTTTCCAGGAGGCTTGTGACTCGTCTTGAATTCTTTTGACCCAGGCTATTTTGAACGCTTTTTCTATGATCTTAACATCACACATTTTCAATCTGCCATCTAGCTTTCTTTTCTCCAATTATAGTGTTTTTTTAATTTTCTTTTAGGGGACTTCCCTACCCAAATAAAATTGAAAACTAGCTTATTTACTTCTTGTACGTAGTCATCTGGAACAGGGAGCAGCTGAGTAAATTAATTTAGATATCCCAAGTGTAATGACCATGTTTTTCTTTCCATAAAGAGTTAGACTTCTTCGTTGCCAAGTGTTCAGCGTTTTCTCGAGTTTAAGTATTTTTTCACCGAAGTTTAGCCTAATAGCACTTGCTTGGATGTAAGAAAAGAAGACAGCAAGAGCGTTGATAGCCCGGGGGGGTACTTTGGGAATTTCTGGGTGGGGATGTGTCGCTGGGACCCTGGAACTCTTAGCCTATACCAGAGCTAGTTCAGCTGAATTTTGCTACCCTATACTAGAGTAAACTCCCTAAATCTCCCCATCTATCGACACTGTTGAGGCTGATTTGCGTAAATTTAAACTTGCAGATTTGATTTTTTTATATTTTTGAGTGGCAATTCCTGGTTTCCTTAGTCTAGATAAAATCTTCAACCAACTAGTCAGTTTTGTCAAAAAGTATACCCTATTCTAGACCCAAACACTCTGATTTATATACCCTATCCTAGAGTAAACTGCTTGAAAACCATACCCTTCACAGCGGCACATACCTATATAGCCCATATATGGCTGCCCTCCCCAGGAGTTGATAGGTTCTTTTGGCCAATTAAAACCAAATGGTTCATCTGTTCTGTCATCTGTTGTTATGACGCAATTTATCATCAATAAGAGGACAAACGCATAAAAAACTGACGTCAAAGCTAGAATTAAAAATGAACTTTTACTAAGTATGCTGGACAAAGAAAATGCCTTTCTTCAGACACACAAGATTATTCATGAACTGAAATCTCTTAAGTAATTAAATCAATGTCTTCTGTCATTATTCTCCCCTGATTTTATTTTAGTAGTCTTAAAGTACAGAAACGATAATAATATTAACTCATTAATTATATCTTTAATCTTAAATTAATTATAAACAATTATTGGATGAGGTTTTTGTGATATCCAGAATAATCAAGGTCGAGGTAGGGGTTATCGGCCGAAGCCGAAGGCTAAGACTGATAACCCTTACCGAGACCTTGATTATTCTGGATATCACAAAAACCGCATGTAATAATTGTTTTATTATACAATGAACGAAAAAAATGGAAGTCACGTGTTTGCTTCTGCACTGACGCCAAGCAAGTGAACACAAAGCGCGCGAATTTGACATGATTACCCGTGACCTTAAGTGTCCTTGACATGATTATTACTGCAGTAAACCATCTTAGCACTACACAGTACAAGTTCACTTCACATGTGTAAACGGTGCCGAGCTCAGAGAGTTAAAGTGCACCTAGCTCCAATTTTTTTTTTTTTTTCGCTAAAACAAATCTACTTGTTATTTGAAATACTTTTACGAAAACATTTTTGGATTCGGTTTAATCCTCGATTTTCTGTGCCCCGACGAAATCTCGAAAATTGAACCAAAACGCCGCCATTTTGTTTCGCGACCGAGTTTGAGGAGAATGGGTCCAGTGGCTATTGCGACGTCTACCCAGGAAGGTTGAATATCTCACGTCCTCTTATTTCCTTCAGGATGGTGCAACAGATATTTGAAAAGTGCTCAGAGACGCCTTTCATAAGTGTTATCGGCTGTTGCAATAATATCCCAGATTTAACGAAAGATATACTGTACAATTTACTCGTGACTAACGGTCCATGGTACACGACGTAAAGACGTGAACGAAGGGTTGATTTTGTCGAACCGAAACAAGCGGAGTGAGTCTGTGAGAACCATTGAAGAACTCTCACTGGAATTACTTCCGCAGACGTCCAAACGCTATTTTCAAAATTTTACGCTTAAAGCCAACCAGCAATTTTTCCATTTTGTTGAACAAATACAGAGAGCTGACTGAGGCGATATTGTGTTTGGTCCCTGGGTAGACGTACTCAGCAACTGCCGCCCAGACTCCCTAAACGCGGTCGCGTAAGAATTCAAGCGCGACTTTGAAAGGGCATATAAAATCGAGGATTCAACCAAATTCAAAACTTTTTTCGCCCAAATGCTTCGAATAACAAGTGGATTCGTTTTAATGAAAAAAAAAAAAAAAAATGGGTTAGGTACACTTTAAACTCACATGGGACAAGGCACAACATACTGCATAAAATAAACCTAAATGAAGAGAGATTGTTGTTGTGTTATGTCTCATAAGGCCTAAGAGCTAAATAAAGAATTATTATTAGAGGATAAAGTTACTAAGTAAACAGTATTCTGCAACAAATTTCCCACTTACAATTTGCAACAACTTGACTAAATTGTTGTCAGAAATAAAAAAAATCTATGTTACTTTATTCACTCATTTCCACACCCATATCAGGTTCAAGTGATTGCCTTCTCGCTCGTCGCAATTCAACTCCCAGATACTGACATTTAAAAACAACACTCCAACCGAATGGAACCAAACTAAGCATAAGCTCACAAATATGCATTGCGGACCTATTTTTGTCAATCGATAACAACCGAGTAGAAACATTTTCGGTGAGTTCGATTGTTATTGATTGGAAATATCGAGCGATAGCAATTGGCGATTGATATCGATTGAATCGATGGATTTCCGGTATCGATTTTTATCGATCAAGGACTACGCCTGCTTGTTTAGTTTCACTCTCTCGTAGGAACCTCTTCGCACCACATCGTGGAGGCGAGGAACTTCAATCGTCCATCTGGACCTGTCATTAGGATGACGGGTCACGCTTCGGTCCTGCGATTAAAGGTTAGTTCTAGTCACAAACTAAGCGACTTTGGGGATTTGCCGACAAAAGTAGTGGAGCAGGAACAGGTGGCTCAACAACCGGGACGTTTCGGTTTCCACGTACAGCGGACAACAATAAAACATTGATCAACCTCTTACCTTAAAACTTAAAAATGCTATATAGGTGCGTAAAACACAGCGGTCAAACGTCTGCGCATGTGCGAGCTATGGCGCAACTAAAGGCGGCCAAAACATTTTCATAACCTTGTTCTTTTTGTGAGTCATCGACATCCCATAAATGAGATTGTCCTCGTTATTTATATATTTGTTTGTGTTTTAGCTTTTACAACGAGAGCTAACAGAAATAAGAGTTAAAAATTGTTCCACCTTCTGCTTGTTGCAGGTCTTTCCTTTCCGCGGTATGTATTTTCCGCGCTTCTTGAATTGTTTGCCCGCCTCGACTTTGCATTTAGTGTACCAGTTTGTCCCCGGGTTTGTAGTTTGGAAAAGATTTTCCCACCTGGTCAAAGACCTGGTACAGGCGGTTTGGGATTGGTATTTTGGCCAGCTATGCCCGATGACGATGGACAGGAACATCGTTTGTAGTTCGATTCATCTCGTTCCTGTGCTTCAGACAAATCCAGGATCCAGACGGAATCCTCCTAGACCTTCACAAAAGTTTTCTAGCTCGCCTGAGCGAAGCCGAATCACTTCAATTGTCTTTTTCTTCTCCAGTTTTTTCTTCTTTTACACACCGCCTGTCGTCCGTTTCCGGCGTCACGCATCGTATGATTAATAAAAACAAACAAAAATATACTACGCCGTCGGCTCGACACGGGTTTTCAAGACTTATAAACGTTTTTGGTAACGCTTAAAACAAAATGGTAAATTAACAGAATACCGGTAACTTAATTAACTTTGTGGCTGAAAGGTCTTAAGTATTCCTTTTACCTACTTTCTTTTCCTTTTACAGATTTCTATGAACTTTTCAATTTTTTTTCGTAAATTTTGCGTGACACCGGTTGTTTCCCATGTTTTCATTGAAATGTTTGCGCGGGAAATTGGCGCGCGGCTGCCAAAAATGTATCCATTCGCGCATGCCCGACGTTTGACCGTTGTGTTGGTACGTAACGACGTCGGAACATGGACTTGTATTTCTTTCAGAATCAACAAGTATATAGCGTTACAGTAGCAAAGGAAAAAACATAGAAAAGGAAAGAGACCGTAAATCTAAGCAATGTTTAACGTCCTTAAGTCCTGTAAGCGAGACATAAAGACAATTTGTTAGTTTGAAGCTACGAAGGAAAAGAACACTAAAAAAGGTGGCTATGTTTACAGATGATTTCCAATCCGTACTGCGCAGTCTCGGCACCTCAATGTTTATAGCGGAGCTCCTGCGCGCCGAAGGCGCCCGAGCGGAGCCCCATACCTTAGAAAATTTGGTAACCTTTGGTCACGTGACTGTCCGTACGTACGTACGTCCGTCCGTCCTTACGCCTATGCCTTGAAAACTAAGAGAGTAGCACCATTACCATAGCTACATCTTTGATTTTGGGCGTCCACGCTATTGTTAATTGACAGCTGTCACAACAAGCTATCCGCTGACCAGTATCATGTGACTACATCACGGGCTCAGGTTTAGAGCTCGTCGAGATTGTGTGTTTTCTAAAGTTGACCGCTGACCAGTTACTGGTTGGATTGGATCACGGGCTCAAGTCACGTTATTTCTTTGGGGGAGAAGGAAGGAGTACTCGCAAATGTAAAACTTTGGGCGCAAATTAACCCCTGGCGCGTTGTTGACTTTTCTTCTGATATATTCTTTGTACAATCGTCTCTTGGAAAGTCCCTGAAACATTGCGTACGTAATTTCTACAATCTTGGTTAGGCTTGTTGGGTATAGTTTGCTAGACGTCATCTTTAAAGTTCTGCTAGTAAAGAAAATTAATGTAAATCTTTATTTCTACCAGGTACCCATTCAGCTTCAAGGCTGGTATCCATAGGGGCCTTGTAGATATAAAATTAATTAAATATCTATTTATAGCATTGATTAAATTGTACTGTATATTAGAAATATAAGAATGTAAGAATACTATGCTATGCTTATGCTAGTAATTTATTATCCTCTCTTTCATACCAGATCATCTCTAGGATAGTTGAAGTAAAGCGTTGTTCAGTGCCGGAGTTGTAACGTTTGACAGTTACGTGATCGTAACTGAACGTTACTTCACTCCTACATAGTTCATAAACTACACACCGCCTATTTCTTAATTTCACATCTTTTGATAGGAAAGTACATTCCTTGAGAAGAATGCAAAAAGGAGGGGGACATGGGGGGGGGGGGGGGGGGTCTGAACACCGCAACACCGCAAAAAAAAAAATTAACGAACACCGCATCACCGCAAGAAAAGTCAACGAAACACCGTCACCGCAACACGTATTTTTAGCGCCATGATTCGAGTGTACACTTACAATAATATTTTATACCTCAACAATTTTCCACAAAATAAGCACATCACAACCCTTTTCATTGTGCATATGTCGATACTGCTGATGCCTGTAAATCAGTTTTCTTGCTCTTGTGAAGAAACCTTGCGCGAAGTTAGGAAGCGGACGAAGAAAAAAGAGAGGAGCCTCGAGAGATGGCCTTTACCCCAGATCCCTCTCTTCTTTTACTTCGCTCACTTTTCTTGGTGTATAAACTCACGGACTGAACCCCTATCTGGACTGAAAGTGTTGCTTTCCGGAGCTAGCTGCGTTTGCGTTCGATATCGATAATCGTTTGAAAAAAATAGCTAGAAGGTCAAACGGAACGGGTATAGACCGGTATCAGAATGACCTCTAGACGAAGCCGAATAGCAAAAGGAGAAAAAAATAGTAAACGTGTGTAAGTTACAAAGCTTCCTTAGCTTAGAAAGCCTTCTTTCTTCCCTGCCGACACGACATCTGAATATATTTTGTGGCCGGTAGTTTTCGCCGCCTTTTCCTTTTTTCGTAGGAAAAAGCTGCGCAGTCAATAATACATTGTATTCGGCCTTGGCGTTTCCAGAATTTCCAGGATTGTTTCTGTCCTCACTCCTCCACGTGTCTACCGAACAGTGAGCTCTGGGTGGCAGAAGTCAAGTTACTTGTCAAGTTACGTATAAATGAAAACAGCTCCGGATTGGCAGCCGAAGCATATTGAAGATTGACTAGAAAGTGATGGTCTGTATTTTGTTACAAATTATTAACCTCAGTGGTACGTGTTTGTCATAAATTAGCATGGATTAACGAAGTTTGGTCAAATTTAGGTTTGAGAAAGGTAAATCAAAACACCACAGCACCGCAAACAATTTCATTTCACCGAACACCGCAACTTGAAAAACACAAACATTGCACACCGTAGGGTTTGAGATCACCGCAACATCGCAAGTTGTGTGACGATAGGTTTTTCTCGGTAAACTACTGTGACGATAAGTTTTTCCTGCAACACTGTAAATTTCGGACTGAACGGACACTTGAACTGACAACTGGGGGAATCTAACTCTTGGAGAGCACTGCTTGGCTGCGGGGACGGAAATTCGTCACGATTTCCTGGTACACGAGGATCTACTTCAATGGTCTTCACTACGGACGTCAAGGAAGAGACATAACTTGGTCCAACAGTAGTTTATTCTGCACTCTAACGTCGAGGGTGAAATTGACATACTCGGCGGAGTAGCCGCTGTAAAATCGTAACGATGTAGCCGATGTAATCGATGTAATCGAAAAAGCTTTACAAACGTACTTGCTTATATATCATCCTTTACACGTCAAGTGTTTACAATATGCTAACGTAACTTCAAGTATACAATACGAGCGGAAAGTACTTAATTAAGGTAGCGAATTCTAATCAACACCACGAGGCTTCCAAAATTAAAAATAGAGTGCTAGGATTAAAATTACACAGGCTGAGATTAAGATAGAACAAACTTAGGAAATTAAAAGTGAGATACTTAAATTTGAAATTCTGAATTGGTCTTACCGACAGCAAGGAAAAATTATCCTATGAATAGACAGCATTAAAACTCCATTAGTGAAAAGTAGTTCAGCTGGCTAACCTCCGAGAAAACTAATAAAACTTCATTAGTGAAAAGTAGTTCAGCTGGCTAGTTCCTGGGGGAACGGAAAGTAGATTGTAATAAT
This sequence comes from Orbicella faveolata, assembly GCF_042242905.1. Taxonomy (NCBI): domain Eukaryota; kingdom Metazoa; phylum Cnidaria; class Anthozoa; order Scleractinia; family Merulinidae; genus Orbicella; species Orbicella faveolata. The sequence goes on from NW_028301540.1 coordinate 26,760,904, forward strand.
AAAAGAAACTCAAATGACCCGATAACGAACTTCTTGTTTTGTAAACGAAAGTTAGTGGAACAGCGTTGCACACGCTCAGGTATACAAAGAATCGGCAAAGTACAATGAAGAACAAAACTTATATAAGAACTCTAGCTGTTAACTGAAAATAGGCTACTGTCGGTTTTTCCTATAACTTTCCAAATAATAAAGAATTGTCTGTGGAACGGCGAATTTTCTCATAACAGTTGAGATTTTATTCACCGTATCACCGCAATAAAAAAAAAAAAAAAAAACATCAACACCGCAACAACTTAAATCCCCATGTCCCCCTCATGACTTAATACTTTAGTCAAGATCAGACTCTGTCACTTCAAGGAAAAAAAAATACCGGCCACTCTTAGCCGAGTCATATCATGTTCGCGAGATGTTTGTTTACTTATTTAAGCAGTGTTTTCGTCGAACAGCAATCAAGTCCGACTTAAGTGCTTATTTAATTTATTTAAAGATTTATTTGAGAAATAAAAGTGACAGCCGAAGCATATTGAAGATTGACTAGAAAGTGATGGTCTGTATTTTGTTACAAATTATTAACCTCAATGGTACGTGTTTGTCATAAATTAGCATGGATTAACGAAGTTTGGTCAAATTTAGGTTTGAGAAAGGTAAATCAAAACACCACAGCACCGCAAACTATTTCATTTCACCGAACACCGCAGCGTGAAAAACACAAACATTGCACACCGTGGGGTTTGAGATCACCGCAACACCGCAAGTTGAGATTTTTTATTCACCGCATCACCGCATTAAAAAAAACATCAACACCGCAACACCGCAAATCCCCATGTCCCCCTCAAAAAGGTAACTCATGAAAAAGTGAATGTAACTGAAAACAAAAGAACGAAAGTTTGAGTCAGCTAGACGTTGTTTACATTTTTCTTAATCAGCATACGACTTTCGTTAGCGAAGGTAGAATGCTCCAGATTAATCACAACCGTCCCAAGTTCACGTCTCGAGAAAGCGTTCGGGCTATCTTTGCCATCACTGTTATCGTCTTATGAACGGAATACAGTGATGGCAAAGAAAGCAGAGATCACAAAAAATCACAACGGACACACAAGAAATGAGTAAGTTTTATTAATCTTACGTGTAAAATGTTCATAATTGACCGTATTTCGTTCCCAATACATTCCCTTATAAATTGTTCATATTTTCAACGGCTCCTCGCGTGACGTAACGCTGCGTCAGTTCAGAATCACTAAGCATCATACCGCCCTGGACTCACACAACGTGCACTTAACGCTTTCATGAATAAACTCGTAGTACGTGTCTGAGAATTCATTTATTTTTAGCTTTTCTCGAGACGTGAGCTTGGGACGCCGGTGGATTAATTGACTGCAAATCTGGTATTCTTTTAGCTCGATCAAAAACTGAAACACTCATGATGCTAATGCAGCAAATATAATCGGGTTTGTTGAGGCTTGAAATTATACATTCTCCATTATACGCATGTACAAAATGTCACCCACGATTAACGCATTATTTTAGGCCTGAACGGGATCCCAACCCATCACCTCTGCAATACCGGTGGAGTGCTCTACCAACTGAGCTATCAAGCCAACTGTGCTGGTCATATTGTGAAGAATACAAGTGAATATACCCGGCATAGTCAATCGAATCCAATCGAACTGTATTTCAATCGGACTCAAACGACCTAAATCGAACTCAATCCATGGATTGAGTTCGATTGAGTTCGGCAATCGAACCAAATCGAAATCACACAAAAATAATTGGACAATCGAACTAAATCGAACTTTTAATTTCTAAAGTCATGATATTGGATTTGTGAGCGTTCTAAATCGGGTTTTGACGCCGTTTTGAATGGCATTATTCAACAGTTTTGTTAACTTTCAATTCGTTTCTAAGTATAGTTTGTACGTGATGATAGATTGACCTAAATTAAAGAAGCATGACCTTGCGCCTTTTATCAGACCTAAACGTAGAAAGAAAACATTTCATGCTAAATTCCTCAATACTGAGCGCCAGAAGGCACAATCAATACCTCCTGCTGAGAAATATAACCGATCTTATAATGATCTTAAGTATGAAACACTGTTTGTTTAGTAGCACTCTGTCATAGGAACACTTCGTGGAGGCGACAAACTTCAATTGCATCCATCAGAGCTATCATCAGGATGTCAGACCTTTGGTCCTGCGATTAAAATGCAGTTCTTAAGAAAAACAAGCGACTTTGGCGATTTGCCGACAAAAGTAGCGGAACAGGAACTGGTGGCTCAACAACCGGGAGATTTCGGTTTCCTTGAACATTCCACAACAATAAAACATCGATCCCTTAGAACTTAAATCGCTATATGGGACATGGAGTTGTACTTCAACCAGAATTAATAAGTATATAGCGTTGTAATTCATTTTAAAACTTAGAAAAGAAAAGAGACCGGCAATCTGAGTAATCGGAAATGGAAATAAATAAACAATACACTGTTCGGCTAAACTGTAAACTGTTGGGTTTGTACCAGTTACGTCCCGTAAGCGAGACATAGAAACAACCAGCTGGTTTAAAGCTACAAAGGAAAAGAAGACTCACGAAGATGGCTATTTTAAAGTTCTGCTTATAATTTATCGTCATCTCTGTAATACCGGATCATCTTTAAAATAGGTAAAGTAAAGTGCTGTTCAGTACATACATACATACACACATACATACACACATTTTTATTTTTGTTTTCAAGTTAAAATTACAATTATAACATGCCCGCTGATAGCTGAGCTAATCTAGGCGGGTCATGTTTACACGAATTATTAATGTACAACTAGGTACAACTAAAATACAACTGAAGGCAACAAGAGAACCAAAGAGACTAAAATTGATAACAATGACTAGAGACAACTAATAAACTAACGGTATTACAAATAATAACTAGACGCTCTAAGAGCATTTACTCGGGCTTCGTACCACAGTATCAAATCGTACTTTACGAAAACGCGTATTGGACACAATAAAAGCAAATTAAATAATCAGGATATATTAGCACAAGAGTCCCGCTTAGATATCTACTATTCAAGTTGCTTCGTTGAGTATCCTCCTCATCCTATCGCAAGTTGTGAGTTTAAACCATTTTGGTTCAAGAATGAAGCACACCTGCCTTCGCATTGATGGAGAAGTTGTTTGCATAGAATTTTCGAGGTCTTTTTACAACTTACGGTGATTACTTTTTACATGCTAGCAGATGTTGTACGAAGTTTGTTTGCTGGTCGTGGCGATCCGAGTAAATTGTGTAATAATAATAATAATAATAATAATAATAATAATAATAATAATAATAATAATAATAAAATATTTATATAGCGCCAATATCCTAAAAGTTCAAAAGCGCTTTACAGTTAGAAATATTAAAAACACTTAAGACAAACAAAGTAAAAATAAAAAAAATGTCGCTAAAAAGTTATAAAAATGCTTTCTTAAAAAGGAACGTTTTTAGTTTATGTTTAAAAAGGGACACTGAGGAGCTGTTCTTGATGTCAGACGGAAGAGTGTTCCAGAGTGTAGGAGCTGCTACAGAGAAAGATCTTGCGCCATATGTTTTCAAATTGAAGTGCGGAATGGAAAGAAGTTCTTTAGAAGATGAACGTAGCTGACGAGACGGAGTGTAAGGAGTGAGAAGATCACGAAGATGAAGATCTTTGCCGTGTTGCGATCTTAAACCCTTTCCAACAGTCATATCTCCTTTGGATAGCGAATAATCCCTTTCGAGAGAGCCAAAACGAATCATGATATATTCCTTCGCGAAAACAAGTCCTGTGACTACGCTCAAATTGCATTGCACATAATTTGCATAAACTTTCAAGTTGTGTATTTTGGGGATAACTTCCAAGAATTTGCGACCCTTAACGCAGTTTATGAAGAAATATTCAAGCTACATATTTTTGTTGAATCAAGGGAGGAGTATTTTTAAAAAGGACTCTCATTTATAACGGAAGATGCGACATTCTGTTTTGCTATTTATTTTGGTTTCATGCTCGTCTAGTTCAGGTCACGCAGCATGATTTTCTTTAGCAGTCAGACACAGTTTTCTAAAAGAATTGGCGATTGCTAAGACTGGTCAATATATTTGAACTACTAGAGAAATAACTGGCTAAACTATCGTCAATGCAGATTTTCCCTAGGATTTGGCAAGAACATTGTAAACTTCCACTTGTGTTTCTATAACTCGATAGAAACATGGTACATGTTTTCTATTTCTTAAATAGGATTGAATATATTCTACGGTCGCTTATTGACCGTCTGTTCAGAAAAGAATGTCAGGAAACGTGATAATTGATAAAATATGAGTGAGAGGTCAGACTTGTTCTTGGGGGCTTGTTTTATGGTAGTCTTCCGTTGAAGTCACACGAAACGCTCCTCGCCGAGGAAGCGTTGAGAGACGACAGGAGACTATAGAATAAAGCGATTTAAAAAGGAGTTAAATAAACCGGCTAGATCTAGTTTTAAAAGAGATCCAGCTTGATATGGTTCAGGTTATGTTGTCATCTAACATTTCTCACGGAACTTATTATGCATGAATAACTCAAAATGATGACTATTTTTATAATTTTTCTGTTTGCAATCATGCATTATGAGAGTCAGTGATCTTGCCCATCAAGATCAAAACATTCACAAATCATCACTTTTTAAATTTTGGTCTTCCACACAAGATAAACCTGAGTACATTTTAAGAAATCTTGATCAGTGAAAACTGCAGCACGTGCTCCGCACTAAATCAAAATCCATGGCACTTGAGTTGGGCGTAGATAAAATCAGGAACACGGTACACTCCCTAACATCACGAGACACGCGGGGACACTAAAGAAAAAGACATGAAAAAAAAAAAAAAAAAAAGTTAAATAAGTCTATAGATGATCTTTACTCAGCGCAGGTTATTATCATGTAGCCACAGTTTGCCTGCATGTGTACAGTAAAGGAGCTCTTTACGGTTAGTTGCTCTCCTATCGCGACTTTTTCCTCGCAATTTGTTCTAAGAGCATATATCCGCTTGAGGAGAGCCTAAGTCGTGCAAAGATAGCTATCATTATAATTTGAAATCTCGTCGTCTTCTGTCAGGTCAGACTTGCGGCTATTTCCACTATTGTTTCAGTGCTGAAAAGGGAAGTAGTTTACGCTTTAAGACCTCTGTTCAATATACATAGCTTAAGCATTTGTCACTATTCCGGCATGTTAAATAATTGGTTCATGCTTAGCGTGCGGTATATCGAGTTATAGATGAACGCGGAAAGTTTGGAGAGCACGAAAGAAACGTACGTCGGAGTTGCTCGAGGCGATAGCCGAGAGCAATTCTAGCTTCGTGAGTACTTTTCAAACTTCCCAAGTGCATCAATATCTCGATATACGCACAGCTAAAAGCGTGAACCAATTTCCCGTTCTGTATATCGAAAGAATGACATAATATGTGTTTGTCTGAACGCCGTCTTTTATAACATGGCGACAACAACATGGGCGCTAAAACATGTTTTATTTGTTCTCACAGTGCACGGTGAAGGAAACAAAGGTCATTAGGATCCTAAGAGCGTTTTCCTCGGGCTCGGTATTGCAACATCAAATCGCACTTTACAAGCTTATTGAACACAGTAAAAACAAATAGAAGAATCAGGATATTTTACCACAAGAGTTACGCTTTGATATTTACTATTTAAATTGCTTCGTTGAGTGTCCTCTTCAGTCCAATTGCGTGATGTTTGTAGAATTCACCCGAGCATAGCCGGGTTTTCCGTCACTGCAGTCAGGTGGAAAACGGTCGACTTTTTGCGACTTCGGCATTCTTGTTCCGCGCTGACAAAAAGTCGACTACTGGAGATAGGATGTCCGCGAATTACCGTTGCTAATCGTATTCCAGTGCCTTGCAGTTCACAGTTGTTTTAAGTTTCGCTTATCCAGTCAGAACCCACTTTAACAATTTTTGCTATCAAGCAAACCTAGTGACCCTTTTCGTGTTTCAGCCAAGTTGACAATTTGACTGGCTTCTTAGAGCAGCTATCACCGTACGTCAGTCGTGAGTGAAATAACTATGAGTTAGAGAATATGGAGGCCTCACAAAAGTTTCCTTTTCAAGTAGTTTTCGTCATCGTTTGACAATATAGGTTCTAAATGGCAGACTATGTTCTCAATTCTACGTAAAGGCTTTCTAACAATTTCTGCTAAAACGCCGTCGCGTAGAAAGTAGAGACGACGGGGTGTTGATGCTAGAATAACATATCGTGGCACTACAACGTTGGGTTGATTATCAGATTGATTTCAGCTTTTTTCTCCTTTGTTGATTAAGTTGATAATGACTTTCAAAGACCTTTATAATTACGTATCCATAGAACGTAGACGTAAAGTGTAAATGTCAGGGATTTGAATTTAAGGCGATTAAAATAACAAAAAAAAACCCTCATACTGAAGGGCTCAGCCGACATGGTATTTTAATCATTCTATTTAACTTGTTTTTTTTAAACATTGATGTATTTTTATTTTGCAAACTACTTAGTAGTTTGCAAATTAAAAATAACAACAATACCATTTATCCATTTATAAAATACCATTTATCTGTTTGTTTTGACTTATTTGCGTTGAAATATTTGTGAAGTCGCCCTTTTTAAAATGTTAAATTGGCAAGAACATAAACGTGTCATCCTGACAGACGGTTGACCTTTTTCGACTTACTGAAGCGGAGCAAAGAAAGTGCACTTCCAGAGATGCTTCAACATAATTATGCAATCCTATAAGGTGAACGAACACAGTTTTTGATACCTGTGTTTCATTCACCTTTTTCTCTAAAACCCTTAATCCTTTACTAGCCAAAAATGGCAACACGCAAGTTAAAAACACAAACTTCAATTTTTAAGCTGACTTATGCGCCGTTGCATGCCTTAGCTATCCGGTTTTCGGCTCTTGTTTCACGCGCACACTGAAAAGTGGGAATTAAGGTAAGCTACTTTAATTTAGAACTTGACAGTATTTATACTTCCTAAGAACGATCGTAAATATGCGAACTTAGCTTCCTAGGCAGACGCTCTTAGGATTCGTCACGGGAAATTTGTTAGCCACTTCGCATATTTGCTAGCCAATTTCAGATAAGACTGAAGCTTTGTAATGATTTTTCCCCTTGGAGCAAGGTTTCTTAAGTGTTACATATGGTTAGCACTCGAGTTCCAATCCAGTGGATCCCAAAGTTCGATTTTAGGATCCGTCGGCTTTTTCTGGTTTTTTTTTTTTTTAAAGCCAGTGGTCCTTTTTTTTTCTTTTACCCCTTTTCTCGGTGAAGAACATCCATGTACTTATTTTAGGTTTGAAACCAATAAGAACACCGTTTTGATGTTACGCGACCTTGCTGTTTCGCATAATAGAATCGTATACGATGGCTTCCATGATGTGTGTATGTAATTCATAAAAAAAAATCCTTGATTTCTCTGAAGATCTTTCGCAGCTACACTGCGAGCATAGTCGCTTCGACCTTATTCACCGCCTATTGTGATTTGTCAAATACCCGGGCACTTGACCTAGCGGCGCTGAGTCGCGTGAAGCAGACAGCTTTCGTCTTCAGGCGACAAGCAAAACATGTTTGGCAAGGTAGAGTGGCTCAATCGAGAATGGGTAAATCCATCGGAGCAATGCAGTTCATGTAGTGCAGCTCTTCTTGTACCTCATGTCGTATGCACCAAAAGTCATTCCAGATTCAGATACAAACGAACTGGAAATAAGGCACAATTCATTGGTTTTCCTCCTTATTTTTTCTTTAAAAAAACTGCTATTGACGAGTATTGCCAGAAGTCAATTAAGTAACTAGAGTAACCCGTGAGCCACACATGTCCGCAATGCGCACATGGTATTTAAATCACTGCATTTAATTTGTTTGTTTAAGTAGTTTGCAAGGGAAACATAACAACAATGATTAAAAACTTTAAAAATGCCATTTATTTGTTTGTTTGACTTTTTTTCGTTGAAATATTAGTGAAGTCGAACTTTAAACATTGCAAGGGCATAAAGGTGTCTTCCCGATCGACAGTTGAATTTTTTCGAGTTTTTTCACGCCGAGGAAGCGTACGTTGCGAGACGACGGTGATGTTTCACCGCATTGCAAACAGGGTAGAATTTACGAAAGCCTTTCGCTTCCATAGGCGACTGTCAAGTTAGAAACACAAAATATTTTTTTCCGCAAAAGCTTTTCGCCTGTTGTAATAACTCTGGAAAAAGTTCTAAAAGGAATTTACAACATCGTGGCGTCTCATTTTACACTCGCAGTCTTTGTGGTTCAGTGTGAGATTTGAAAGAAAGTTGTATTCGCTCGGGGGCTGCAATGATTTTACTTAATGACGCAAGCTATCTAACTCTCCAGTCTCTCACAGATCACACAAGAAGAAAAAGAGAAAAAAAAAAACGGTGGCACCCCAGCTAACTACACCGTAGTTCGATTTTTCTACATGGATTGTTTCTTCGTGCACGAGCTTCATTATTTGCAGATGTTTTGTCATTGTCGCGTAATCTGCCAGCAGACTATGAAGTTAACCTGATCAAAAGGGCTTATTAAGTGATGACGCAGTCAGAGCTTATAAGTTGGCACGCATCGCATTCTTTTGAATAAGCAGCGTAGAACTTTTGTCGCGCTGCGCTTATGTCGCGCACGACTCGCCGCTCTGTGGGAGGGAAATACAGTCTGGGAGGTAGTAAATAAGCACTGTGTGAGCATTGTATGAGCACTGAAATATCTGAACTGAACTTATGTGTGTGGGAAACGCGATAGCTCAAGGTTCTACATTAAATTTACGTATTCGTGAGCTTTGTTTAGGGCTGAACTAAACATGTTTGTGGGCTGATATATTTGTGAAATTTAACTAGAATTGAAGAAAAACATTGAAGAAGTTTGCTGTGAAAGCAGTTGAGATAGCAGAAAGCAATGGAGAATAGTGTACGTAACGAAAAAGTGAGCTAGCGGAAGTTTTTTTCTTGATCAGAATTGATTAATGTAGCTTGGATTATGGTGATTTGGTTAACGTCGGTTCACAAACTGCTGTTTATTAAAATTCCTTGAAAACTCTACAAACACCGTGAGAACTAAAATAAAAGATACAAATAAACTACACATTAGCTTGCGAAAATAACAGGATATAAATACATTTCAAATACTGCGAAAGTTACAAAAGTGAAAGGAGAAAACTTAAGATCGATTTACAGTAACGGTAAAACGATGTCGTATACAACTTGACTTTATCTAAAATCTTAAGAGTTAAATTTACAATTCACAAGCGATGAAACTGAACTAAACGACTAAAGATACAAACCGCTTACATAAACAAACTAAAATAGCGTAAAAAATAACTACCTTGGTGCTGCCTTGATCACCAGAACAATGATAAAGTTGGGGAACTTGTTAACTTGCGTTGAATTAACAGATCTTGCGTCAACTGATCTTGCTAACGAAAAAACTACTCTTTTATAACGCTAGGTGGGTGTCGCGGCGCTACGCGTGTGCTTTTGCGACACCACAGAACTTACTAGAAAGACCTAGGAAAAGGGGTAGCGTACACGCGAAACAAATACGGATGAAATAACTGAATAAACGTTCAAATAAACTTCCAATGACTAAAAAATAGTACTCTTAAAGCTACAAAGTATAGTAATTAAGCATAAAACAGCTTAAATAAGAAACCCGTTGAAAACTTGCGCAATGTTGCGCGTGCAAATTTGTTGCAGAAGCGCGCGCCGCTTCAAGTGTCTTACATCGCGCGCGCACAACTTAACTGCTGTAGCTACAATATATTTGTGGAAGTTAACTAGAATTGAAGAAAAACATTGAAGAAGTTTGCTGTGAAAGTAGTTGAGATAGCAGAAAGCAATGGAGAATAGTGTACGTAACGAAAAAGTGAGCTAGCGGAAGTGTTTTTCTTGATCAGAATTGGTTAATGTAGCTTGGATTATGGTGTCTTAAGTAGAAACAGAGCGGCATATCTGAACTGAACTTATGTGGCTGGGAGACGCGATAGGTCACGGTTCTACATTAAATTTACGTATTGGTTAGCGTTGTTTAGGGCTGAAGTAAATATATCTGGGCTGAAATAGTGGTGAAATTGTACTAGAAGAAGAGCATTGTGTGTGTGGGACACGCGATTGGTCAAGGGTGGTACATTTAATTTACGTATTGGCTAGCGTTGTTTAGGGCTGAAGTAAATATATCTGGGCTGAAATAGTGGTGAAATTGTACTAGAAGAAGAGCATTGTGTGTTTGGGACACGCGATTGGTCAAGGGTGGTACATTTAATTTACGTATTGGAGAGCTTTGTTTAGGGCTGAACTAAACATATTTGTGGGCTGAAATATTTGTGAAATTTAACTAGAATTGAAGAAAAGAATTGAAGAAGTTCCCTGTTAAAGCAGTTGAGATAGCAGAAAGTAATGGAGAATAGTGTAGGTAACGAAAAGGTGAGCTAGCTGAAGTTTTTTTCTTGATCAGAATTGGTTAATGTAGCTTGGATTATGGTGTCTTAAGTAGAAACAGAGCGGCAGTTGGGTTACACAACATTTATATTTGAAACCAGTTGAGATAGCAGGAAGCAATGGGGAATAGTGTAACGAAAAGGTCAGCTAGCTGAAGGTTTTGCTTTGATCAGAATGGGTTAATGTAGCTTAGATAATGGTCTCTTTAATGGAAAACAGAGCAGCCGTTGGGTTACACAACATTTACATGAAAGCCAAAGAATACTCAAGTCATGTGAGAGGGAAGTTCAGGTTTATACTATTGTTTATATTTTACCTGGAGGCAATGTAATGTATCTTTCAACTTTAAAAAAAAAGTAATTCGCTAAAGAACTAATCCTTTTTGCTGTAATGAGAACAGCTTATAACTGTCGCGCATGATAAGAACACAAATTAGGTCTGGTTTGTGAAAAAACAAACAGAAGAGTCTAGAGGACGTGATTTAACCCTGACAGGATTTTGAGCTGAAAACCATTCACAATGGAAAACAGGTTTTTTTTTGTAATAAAACAAAAGGTTTACAGTAGTGATAATGAATTCAAGTTACAATTTATTTGCAGTTTTTAGTATTCTGTAAAGTTTTACAAATGTGGTATATTAAATTTTCTCTCAACGGAAGAGTGATTGTGATTAAACAATAGATAATGGTTTTGTCAGTGGTAAATCAATAGGAAGCTTCATTAAGAACAGGTATAAGGTTAAAACAACAAATTAATTTCCCGTGAGGTAATTAGCGTTGCCAAATGTCTGTTATTTCAAGATAAGGTGTTCATTTCAGAGAGAAACTGTGAAAATACTTTTTGTTGTTTTCAAGTTTGCGTATGTTGTTGATGTACTTTAAACAACAACTTTCACTTTATCCGGAGAGATGCAAGTTTATTCATTTCTTTGCAGCTTCTAGGATCAGCAGAAAGAGTTTATTCGCCATCCTTGGTTTCGGGGAACTAGGAACTTATCCTTTGCGGCTGTCTTTTGCAGTTTGTAGGATCCGCGGAGTATCTAATTTCAGCGTTTAAAAGAAGATTTTTATTGTGGGTTGTGCTTTATGCAATATCGGATAAATTTGCGCTCACCGGCAAACTGATAATACGAACACATCATTTATACATACAACTTTAGATCTACAAGCAAGTTGCACACGCGATAGGTCAAGGATCAACAATAAATTCACGTATTGGTGAGCGCTGTTTAGCCCGGACTTTTTGCTGTCTCAAGGTGAATTCAATTGAATGAGCACTGTCAGAGCAGTGTATGAGCACTGAAATATCTGAACTTATCTGTGAAACGTGAAATAAACTGTATTGCTGAGAGTCTGGATCCGCCACTGGATTTCTCTTGGGGACATCTATCACAATATTCTTTTACATTGTTTTATTTCATAAAAATTTTTAAGTCTCACTACCGGCCATTTCGAAAAGTAAACAAAAGGGAAAAAGGTGAATTGCATTATTAAGTTCAAAGAGGAACAATTGAACAAAGGGAACAAGTAAGCTTGGACTCTCAAAACCCAACTATGCAAAGCTACTTACAATACAGCTACTTCCTACACAGGTTGTATCTTACTTTTACTTTTAATTAAGCTTAACCATCAGCCTGTCTGTTTATGTTCCAATTTTCCTGGAACAATTTTAGAAACAGCACGTACACGTCATCGCTTCTGCATGCATTGCATGCCATTTATTTTTCGTAAGACATGAACACGCTCGAGGTTAGCTCATGGTTCGTTCACGAGTATATCAATGTATCAGCAAACATAAATCCAGATCTGGTCTGAGTTGTTCAAAAATTAAAGGTGATATTGCTTGTTTACCATTTACCCAAATTATTATACATTGTAGTCGCCATCTGTCTTCTCATAGGCTAAAAGCCTACAGTTAATTCTGGGAAACAGCGCAACTTACAGATTATTCACTAATCTGCTATCCGTAGGTTGCGCGCGGAATGTTTGATTTCCAAGAGCAATGTCAAGTTCACGGACAGCGAAGTAAGAACATGGCTTGCCGAAAATAAACTGTGTTCGGTGCGATAATACGTTTGTCGTTGTTTTCTTTAAAACAATGTAGTGTTATGTTAGTGTTATCAGCATCAGTCTTCGGCGTCAGCTGATGAGATTTACCTCGACCTTGATTATTCCGGATATATCACAAAAAAATTCATGTAATAATTGTTTAAAATCAGGAAATTTCGGATGAAATGTAAGTGAAGATTAATTTTGTGAAAACAGGATTTCTTTAAAGGTTGGCCAAAATTCCTAAAACGGAATTTCCGAATGGAAAATGTGCGTTCCATTCGCTAGCATTTACTAATTCCAGGCCTTTTGGTTTGGATCGTCTTTAATCCTATCTTCCGAGAAAAAGTCGTGGAAATGGAACGAGCGCATCCCCGTGGAAATTTCCATTCGGGATTTAACGCATCCCGTTTACTACAACTATCAAGCGACCGCTTTTTCCGAGTAAACGATAAACAACCATTGTCTCTAGATCTCTTCCCACAGCAAATGAGTTATCTTATGGATAGCGTTGAGAGCAAGCGCTGAGCATTTCGACCACGAACACGGCACTACGAACAAACAGTTTGACCTGCAGCAATTTCTTGCCCCTTCTTGCAGCTTGCGGTAAGATTCATAAACTCTAGCGGCCTCTTGTGGTTAGAATTTCTACTTCTTGTGTTTCGAAAGTTGGGAGTAAACCGCGAAAACACGACATGTTTCGTGCTTGCGACGGCTTGCGTGTTCTTGCGGAACAAGAACCTCTTGCGTCACTTCTCGCGCGTGCATTACTTTAGGGCTGTACTCTAGTTTAAATTTACGTATAAAGGGATAAAAATATAACCCTTTCAGTACGATGTTTTTTTTGCTTTTTTTTGTTTTTTTAATTGTCGCTCAAATCCCTGGCTCTTACAAGGGAACAAGTTTCACAGAAAAGATGTGGTTACGAGTACACTTTATTGGGGGTGCTTTGTTTGAGGGCGTCACTAAACAAGACGAAGAATAGTCCGTTTAGTAAATACAGTATTTCGCTTACGTTTCTGGCTTCTCTGATTGATCAATCCAGTGCAAGTACTTCTTCCTTGCTACAGTTTTCCATGTATTGCATGCTGCATGTGTAGCCAACTCCCTAATTGACACAATAGAATTAGCTCAGAATCACGTACTAATTCGGTCTCCTGTTCAGGAACTTTCGGAAGGGGCAAAAAGGTGAATTTTTTGGCTGTTACAAATATAATATGCATATAAAAAGAGACCTTTGTCATGCGAGCAGTATAAATAAAATGCCTCTAGGGGAGAAAGTTAACACACAGCGATTGATCTGGAGAAGCAAGGTGAAAAGATAGACGACTAAATGGAGTACAGGGGGATTCTTCTGGCAAGTATAATTGCGAGTTATTAAGTTAACAATATAAGATATATATCGCAAAGATTTCTTAAAGTCATTTATTGCATGAGTACAAACTGGAACTGAGAGGTTAAGTGTATTTTTACTATCATAGTTAACAAAGGGAACGACTCTGCACATCTTTTGTTTTTTGTTCATAGACTTTGCGCGAGACAAAACTTTTGTCGATTAATCCACTCGAATACCAGCTCTTTATTTGAAGAACGGATATTTCTAAATAATTTGTCATGACAAATTCAATTCACCCTTGGGCGGAACGCACTGAGTGTTTTTATAGTAATTTTTCCGTGAGAGCATGAAAACTGTAAAGAGAAATATTTTGCATCACTTTCAAATTAGAGTTAATTACGCAGTAAATTCGGTTGTTCCAGAATATCGATCGAGCCTACTTTTTTATACTATATAATTCTTTGATGTTACCTGTCTTCAAAATTTCTGACAATTGTCCTTGACCGATGGAAGGAAGTTCCCAGAGGCTTTTCGCCAGATAAAGACATTTTTTGTTTATCAACTGTGGGACTGATTGCGGCCACTGTTGGGCACTCTTTTTTCTGAAATGTCTAGATCGATGCAGTTGGTGTCTCAATGCCAAACCTGCCTTATGTTATCATCTGTGACATAAAAATTACAAGCGCTCATGACCACGCATGAAGAGAAGAGAAACTTCTTTTCAAATTAACTTATTGCTAAGGCTAATTGAAAATTCTGCTCATACAACCGCGATTTGCGCTAAAAAAAGAACTCGTAAAACGTAAAACGTTCCTTTGAATACTTAACGTATGTGGAATAATTGCAAACTTCAGTCCCGACACAAATATCGAACGAGAAAATTATGAAAGAGTACCTTTGTAAAGGTAAAAGGTTCAATCCAAAATGAAAATCTAACAAAGGAAATTGTAGTAGGACATGCAGCTCCAATAAAAACGTCATAAACGGGTGAAAGAAAGAAACCTCTGAATTTATTGTTTAGTTGAAAAGAAACTGACTATTGGTTTTAAGAGTGATTTTCTGAGAGTGTGGAGAATCGGAAGACAGTGACGAAAAATCGATTCTTCTTTTATTTCGCCAAAACATACCTTTGGGTGAACTTATTCAAGGAAAAAATAGTTTAAGGTCCCAACGATTTATTTTACGGCCAAATTGAAGAAAGTTCGAAATTTGCATATAATGGCGGTTTTCGCGGCTTAAAATGTTCAGAATTTCATGCTTCTTTACGAAAACAGCGGGGGCGTAAAAACAATCCTATGAAAACAAAACTTGGCTCAAGTATTATTTCATTGTTATACTTTAAAATCGTGTAACAAGTTTCTTGAAGTTTTGCTTGTAGCTTTTTAACGAAGGGTATTTGTACAGCCGCCATTTGTGTCTCTAATGGCAAGGAACAAAAGGCCAACTTTGACTAGTATAAATGGCCTCTGCTATATGTTATTTGGTCAAAATATCTACATTTTAAGAAACCTTGGTTATTGCTTTTTCACCCGAAAAGTTACAGCTCTGGGAATTAAAATGTTCCCCGTCAGTAAAATAAAATGTTATGACATGTAAGCGAGTTCAATGTTATGCAAATCACAAGGTTATTCTTTGGAAGTCAACGGTTTAAAATAGGAAACAACGACTCACCGTTACTTGCCTTCCTTCTGCTGCTTTAGAGGCGATTTTAACTTCCCAGTATCCTTGTGAGCTGTTCTGTAAAATATTTCCAGTAAAACAGCAAGCATAAACCGCCATAAAATTCGACAAGGTCGGCAATGTCTATATTTGAGATGAGACATGTACACTGAGTGGCACACACATTCCTGGCTGTTTTCATCGTCTTGTTCAGTCGAGAGTCCTTTAAAAATATGATAGAATAATCGCTTCAAACCGTAGTAAATTACTTCCTCATATCCATATGCCTCATTTCGACTCATGAGTAAATAAATCAGTCCCCATACGAGGATGGACTTAACGTTAAATCTGTGAGCCCCGCTTACATTACATTGCACATTTTCCAGCGCAGGATTTTAGTCATATCCTGCACGTATTTCTTGTGGGTGTTTTGTTTTTTACACCCTGCAGTAGGATCGTACTTTGTACTACCAATATTTAGTATGAAACAAGTTCCATCTTTGTATCTTGTAGTTCAATCCTGACGAAGTCTCACTAGCAGACGAAACCGGTCGATTAATAAACTCAGTTGTACAAGATCATTAGTTGCCGCTGCGTGCTGCCCACAAGTATTTTTACTCAAGCAGTGAGGCCTGGGTTTAAATTTCGGCTCCGTTTTTTCCCTTTTTTTTTTTTTTTTTTTTTTTTTCCCACGCTCAGTCATAAATCGCCGTCTGGTCTCTAAAGCGCATGCGTCACCTGTGCATTCGTAACGCACATGGAATTTGCAGGATTTTTCGTCGTGAAAAGTTAGCACGGATTCCATGATTTCTAGGGCGACGAAATCACATACAAACGAACACATCGTTCGAGGTAGACCAACACTAAAGGAGGTTAAGCGTTTTCGGAACGGGTCGGTCTGCAAGCCTTACGACAGATCAATTTACGAGCGATCATTTTGAGTGAATTTATCAAGAATCATGTTATACTAAAGGAGCCATCAACCGGGGCTAGCAACTCTTCAACTTGATAAAATGCATCTTCAGAAGCGTCATCGTATTTTTAGACGTGATCGTGAACCAGGCAGAATCCCAGCACGAACTCAAGAACGTCTGAGCAACAAGAGCAGAATTTGTTTACGAATGTATCTGTTCGAGTACACCTAAATAAAACGCTCTGAGAAACTTCGTAAAGTATAATAAAGATAAAATCTCGAACTAAACGATATTCTCTCGTTATTTTCTTGTAACAGAGTTATGTGTCTTTACAAGAGTGAAACTCATGTAGCGAATTATTGTACATTAAAGCTGAAAGAAACTAATGTATGTTGACCCCCAGCAAAACAATTCTTGCCTTGCACTGTCACGCAATCCCGGCTGACGTATTAAAAAATTTATCCGAAAACCATTTAGTGGATAAAATCAAGAAATTGTGATGTTATAGGAGATTAATAAAGATGACACTCCTCTAATTTTTAAGTCTGTGCGTTTTCCCAAGCTCAAATATTCGTCGAAATATTTTGCACAAATTTACAGAGACCAGTATGGAGCCGCTATGTTGGTGTACTTCGGCAGTACGTCAACATTGCGGCCGGAAAATAGTGTAAACATCTGGAACTTACTTTGGCTATCTAGGCGACTGATTATCTGTACTGAACAAACAAGCATTTACATAAGCACTTTTCCTAACACTTTAACTTCTGAATGGGCTAAAAATCACGAGATACGTATATGATTTCGACAAACGCGTTTGTAGGTGTATGTCACGCACCGCCATAACTATGAAATTCAAAATGTCTCGCTTGCTTGAGAAACGCAAATAACAACGACAAAGGCTAAGGAAAATAGACTGAAACGTTTGTAGGCTGATATAAAGACCTTGACTCATTTCATACCCTAAAGACCTGCAAACGAGTAAAAAGCTATTAATCGATACCAAGAAATGCAATCAAAAGCAGAATAGCTTAAGCTAAGCATATCAATTCGATTGAATTTCGTAGCACTTCAAATGCAGAACATTTAGCTCAACTGTAATATAGCTAGTACTTCTCAGTATAATGACTGCCTGGGTACACGCAGCAAAGCGTCTAGTTATTTTAAAATTTATTTTAATTTTTTTTAATATTTTAAAATTATTTTAAAATGTTAAAACATTTTAAATTATACACGGATTGGGTTCGATTGGGTTCGATTCAGTTCGATTTCCGAACTTTCGATTGACTATGCCGGGAGTTATATCTCTTGATATATTTGTTGCATCAAGCTGAAATTCTTCCTAATTATTATAAAACCCTTACCTTAAACATATTATTTTGATTTTGTGACGTGTCACGTTCTTATAACGGTAAATCGGAGAATTGGTGGTGAATTTTAATTGTAATGATTAACAAATGAGCGTTTTCGATGTAAATTTAATTTATTTACCTTGCTACGTTTAGAGTGATCTTCCTTGATTTCGTTTTTAGAAGAAATAAATGATCAAAAGTGGATTTTGCTGAATAAAAATGACTTTGACCCAATAGATTTTTTCTGCTAAAAGAGGGATGATCATCCCAAACGTTAGACTGAGGAAGGAAATGATTGACCCGCATCTGAAACTGCAGGTTTTTGTTAAATCATATTACTAGAAACCACCCCCAATCAAAGAAGCATGACCTTGCGCCTTTTATCAGAGTTAAACGTAGAAAGGAAACATCGCTTTACGTTAAATTCCTCAATACTGACCGCCAGACGTATGTTGTCAGAACGTACAATCAATACATGCTGTAGAGGAATATAACCGATCCAAGATCTTATTAGGCTCGATTTCCGCCGCTTTCTCGAGTCAGGTCTACGTTTCTCTCCGAGTTCGGGGGAGGAGCGCGGGTTCCTTTCTCGAACAGCGGCTGGTAATCGAGCCCAAGATCTTATCTGATGATCTCAAGTATGACTGCACACTGTTTGTTTAGTAGCACTCTCTCATGGGAACACTTCCTGGATGCGAAAAACTTCAGTTGCATCCATCAGAGCTATCATCAGGACGTCAGACCTTCGGTCCTGCGATTAAAATTCAATTCTTATGAAAAGCAAGCGACTTTGACGATTTGCCGACAAAAGTAGCGATACAGGAACTGGTGGCTAAACAACCGGGAGATTTCGGTTTCCTCGAACATTCCACAACAATAAAACATCAATCAACCTCTTACCTTAGAACTTAAATCGCTATTTGGAACTTGAAGTTGTACTTCAACCACAATTAATAAGTATATAACGTTGTAATCCATTTTCAAAAAAAGGAAAGAAAAGAGACCGGCAGTCTGAGCAATCGGAAATGGAAATAAATAAACTGTAAGCTGTTCTAAACAGTAAACTGTTGGGTTTGTACCAGTTACGTCCCGTAAGCGAGACGTAGAAACAACCAGCTGGTTTAAAGCTACAAAGGAAAAGAAGACTCACGAGGATGGCTATGTTTAAAGTTCTGCTTATAATTTATTGTTATCTCTGTAATACCGGATCATCTTTAAGATGGTTGAAGTAAAGTGCTGTTGAGTGAGTTGTGACTGGAACTCTTTTACAGTTACGTAATCGTAACTGAATGATGGCCGATTCCTACATACATGTGAATATTAAATATCCTTCAAACTGTGGAGAAAAATATGAAGACATGATTGATCATCACAGTTATATACACAGCTTAAGCAGCTCTGAAATTTAAGCCTGAAAAAAAATTTAGGCTTGAACATGGTACGAACTCACGACTTCTGCGATACCGCAACTGAGCTATCAAGCCAACTGGGAGCTGGTCACTTTGTGAGTTTGTAATATACCCGTAGATGGTGATACCTACATAGTTCATAAACTACAAACCTCCTGGTTCTTATTCACAGCTTTTGAAAGGAATGCGTAGGCCTTGATAAGAATACAAAAAAGTAAGTCATAAAAAAGTGGTGTGAAGACACACGGACGAAAAGTGAAATCAGTTAGACGTTGTTTACATTTTGCTTAATTAGCATACGACTTTCGTTAGAGAGGGTAGAATGCTCCAGATGGGGTTAGCTCGATCAAAAATAGAAACGTTCATGATGCTAAAAAGGCAAATATAACTGGATTCGATGAGGCTTGAAAGTACCTTCCCCACAAGTATGTGCAAAATATCACGCATGACTAACGCATTGTTTCAATGGTTCATCGCAATGTTAGAAATTTTACATTCCTTACATATCAGTCTTTTCAGTCATCCAAGATCAATTTGATTTTATGAGTTCAATAGTTTTATTTTCACATCATCGAGTGGAAACTTCCTGCACTCTAAAATCATTCGGAAATGCGACTGCGATTTAAGAGCCATTGCCTGTAAATATGGAGAATCCGACGACAGGTAGGAAAATTCGGATTTTCTTTTATTGCGTCAAAAAACCCTTTTGGTGAACTATTTTCAGAAATATACCTCCAAAGTCCCAGCGAGTTCACATTTTTGTGAAATCTAGGAAAGTTCGAAATACCTCTCAATGAACGAAAATGGCCGATGGAAGTTATGCAAAATTGCACATTTTTAACAGGCCAGTACAGAAAGAGGGGAACTTGGCTGGATTTCATATTCACACAGTTTGTAATCTACACTTTGATCATTCTTCTGAGCTAAAAGTTATCTTGAAGTAAAGACGTTTTGTCTACTTCTTGACCGTTTGAAAAATACAACTATCGCAATTTAATTTACATGTAAAATTTCGACTGATTTTTGAGGCTCATAACTCTTCTAGTATACGAATCTCTTGACAAATAAAAGATTCTAAAGAAAGAGCTATGTTATGGGTATATCATATCTAAATAGCTAGTTTGACCCGTGAAAATTAAGGGTGCTAGACGTAAAGCTATAAAGAGTATTTTGCCTTGAAAAGTTGATCAGAACACAGGCCATTTCATCGAGACAGTTTTGTTAATTTTTGAGCCAGCGAGCCACGTGAGCCATACGAACCAGGACCACCAACTGCAGTTAAAAAAAAAAAATAGTAATAGCAAAAAAAAAAACAAATTGTAAACCACAAGCTAACCAGGTAAATTATGCTAACCAAAGTGCTGTTAAGACTAAAAGAGTGCTAGAATGTACATGTGGGTTAACCGGTATGTCATTTAGGCTAACAAGAAAGCGAGCCATGCTTTAGATGTGGGGCTATAAAATCCCTACTGCTGATCGGCAATAACACAAAACGATTATCGATATCAGATGCAGAACAAAATTAATTAGTCGCATTTCAGTGTGTGAATTTATTAACCGCGCGGCCATGGGCCGAGCGCGGTTCTAGGTTTACCCGTGGTTTATTATTTTTCTTTTTTTGTCGGTGACCAGACGCAGACCTCCGCTCGGCCAAACTTTGAGTCACGCAACGTGTGATTTTTTTCCGCCAGAAGCTGTTAAAACATAAATACACGGACAATTTTACCGATATTGTTTTCTTTTTTGGGGGTAAAATATATTTTCTTTTCGTTTTATCAAAGCGTTGGATTTAAAGGGAAAAATAAATACGCTGAAAAAAGGTATTACGTCAGCCATGGAATGCGCTGACGTTGCAGCTTTCACTTTCGCTACGTGACAAATACGATCGTGTTTACTTTGCAAGTTTATTTCGGCAGAAGCGACGGTCATTAATTTATTTGTAATTTTGTGAGTATTTTTTGTGGTTTTACGCAAATGAAGTAAATCCTTTGACTGTTTCATCACAGCCAGTTCATAGATCGGAAGGAAAATTAAATATTTGCAAGCCAAGCAAAGAACGTGTCAGAACGTGCAAAGATTACGTCATTGGTAGGGAAATAACCACCGTACTAAAGATAGCCGTAGATGACGCAATTCTTGAATTATGTGACTCGTGTGACTTCTGTGCTAACCCTTAACTCAAGGCAAAAAACCAATTAAATTTAATTGTGACTTTAAAGAAAGAAAGCGGTTTGTAATAGTGTTCGTATCTTCATGCCCATACATATCCCGAAGAAAGTTCCAGATTAAGACTATTACGTCATCGGAGATGTCACAACGGCTACGACTGATGGTGCGATAATAGAGTTTGTGTTGATCAAGTGCTGTGATGTCTACAGTAATCAATGAATCATCAAAGATTGCTTAGGAATATGCACTGCGTTGCGACTGTAGTACTAAGAAAACAGTTAAATTTTAAACGCGCGGTTATAAGATCTAACAGATCTTCTTGTTATATATATGCAGTCCTCTTTGTAAAATAAGCTTGCCAGGCCGAGAGCACTAGATGCATTAGCAACATGATCTATTTTTTATTCCTACAGTAAACGGTGGTCGCTAAACAATTTCGGTATCAGTTGAACTGTCGTAATTCATATCCATGTCTTTAGTCGGAGCCGCCAACCAGAAACACGTCATAGCCAGAATTGATTATCTTACGTTTTGTCTGCACCGGAAGTCTGTTTGCTTTGAGTAGTGTTCCTTAGTATTTCCTGCCTGGGTTTTAACTTCTCATTGAAGTTTTCTCACGTATGAAGACCGCAGTTATACAAAAAGGATCCTTTTAAACTATTGCCTCATGTCAATTAAACGGCAAAACATTGTCCTCTCTATCCGCGTTTGCAAACAAGCAGGCACAAAAATATAACATCAGGCCAACTTCATTTTGAATATTGGTCTGATACTGACTGTAATTTCTCAGAGTTTGCTTGTTTGCTTGTTTTGTCGTAATCATATCTAGCCTAGATGAAGACGTCCGACTTCATTAACGAGTGATTAAGGAATCGGGAAATTGACATAAGAACGCAACATATTAAACTTGTCGTGGTCACAACAAGGCTATTAACTCAAGATAGGAGGCAAGTATCGATGAATAATGAAAGATGGTAAATTTGCAGCTCGATAATAAAATGGTAAAGATCAAATGTTCATTTGTCACGAGGGTAGGTCAAATAAAAACTGAGCCTCCGACAGGACTTGAACACAAACAGTGACGTTTTCCTAGCAGTATACAGGACGCGTGTCGCTTGTGAACCTAGTAAATGGCATACCTTTTTACTCTTTTTCTGGCTAACGGCTAACCCCATTGAGACCTTCTCCGAGAGCAAGTAAAATTCTTTGCTATTTGAATCAGCCATATTTTCACACAATGTAGGATCTATATAAAGACCAAATTTCACATAAAAATTCAAAGAAACGAGAGAAAATGAACGAATAAATGAATAATCCAATGAATAAATGTTCCAAACAGCGATTTGAAGTTCTAAGGTAAGAGGTTGATCAATGTCTTATTGTTGAATGTTCAAGGAAACCGAAACCTCTCGGTTGTTGAGCCGCCAAAGATATTGAATAAATCGGAAACGTTACGTTGACTGTGAAACTTGTATAACACTTTTTCAGCACATAGTGCAACTTCTCAAAAACACATTGGTATAAATAACGGTACCAGGAACCATGCATTTCGACATAGCCATTAACCCGATTTAAAAAAGTTTTAAGAAAGTAGGCTAAATGGATAAAGCACCGTATATTTTTCTAGTAAGTACATATTTTGCTTGGGTAAAGGTAAAGTCTGCATGCGAGACAAGTGGCCCATCAGGCCGGAGCTTATCCTGGTTTCTGTAGCATGAAGCGACTAGGAGTATTTCTACTCCCCCCTGGATGGGATGCTAGTTCATCGCAGTGTTACCCCCAGCATTAAGTTCGCCGGTACCCATTTATACACCTGGGTGGAGAGAGGCACTGTGAGAGTAAAGTGTCTTGCCCAAGAACACAACACAATGTCCCCGGCCAGGGTTCGAACCCGAACCGCTCGATCCGGAGACGAGCGCACTAACCATGAGGTCCACCGCGCCTCCCTTGGAATAGGAAATAATTTAAAACCATTTGTGTTATAATTTTCATTTCTAGTTTTCTTCTACCTTTTTTACCTTCGGTACAAATTTGATATTTTCCTTAGTTCTGCTGAAACGAAAATACCAACTTGTACCGAGGGTTATATTGACCCACAACATTAACATTTATAGCCTGTTAGCCACTTATTTCACTTGAGCAGTCCTTGATTAATGGTTTGTAGCTAAAGATGGGTAAGTGAGAAGGATTTCAGTCCTTGGCAGTATCTCGAAACAAGTGTCCTCTTATCTATACCATGTTCTGAAAACACCCCTTCAGTAGCGTGTGCTTGACTGAAACATGTGCATCCGTTTATTTGTAGATTGTAACCGGGCATACGCGCACAGCCATTGTATTGTAAACCATTGTAAACCTTTTGTACGTTTAGCGACGTTCTCTAGCCGTTGCCGTTGTGGTTCTCTTAAAACCCCTAATAAGTGGCCAAATTTTGCTTCGCAAACTTTAAAGCGAAACTGCCGCCAAGTGTTCCCAAAGCATTGTCTAGTTGTGAGAATTTCTTGGAATCATTCTGATGACTCTAAGGATAAATGGAAAGAATGTCAGTTGTGTTTGTTGTTTAAATTCAGACATGTTTAGTATAATTTTACAGTGCTAATCGGTTTTAGACCAATAATTGACTGATCAAATCATGGATGTTCTTCTTGTTGGGCTGGCGAATGGTCCTTTCGCCGAATTTCATGGGTGTCGCAATCTCGGTTATGTGCGTCTCGCAGTCTCGTTTTTTTCACAAAGCTGTCACACAGTTTCAATTTTTTTTTTTTTTTTTCAAGGCTAAGAAAGCCGCGAAGTACCGATTTGTTTATTTTTTTTTATGTAAGCTTAAATGACATCTTAGAACCTGCACGTCTCGAGCTCGCATTTACAACACTTGGAAGTCTCGTTCTTTGAAGTCTCGGTCTTGCAACTGAAAAATGCTAGTCTCGCATTTACCGTTCACCACGACTTCTTGTTGAACACGCTTATAGTCTATACGTGTTAAAAAGTTGTCTAGGCATAGTAAAGCGTGCATTTAACCTAGTAGATTAAGCCCTGGTCCAACGACAGCTAACAATCAATAATAGTTGATGATGGTCAGTGATAGTTAAAAGTCGAGCTCACGTTTGACCACTACATACCGTAAAATCCCATGTTAAAGCTCCCAGGTTATAAGCCCCACCGGATATAAGCCCTTCCCTTTGCTAACAAAGATATTATTCCGGATATAAGCCCCCGCCCCTGATATAAGCCCATCTAATGTGTAAGTGCGTTCCTTTTGCGTTTCTTTAAAAAAATCAATTTTTTTTAATCGAAAGTTCTGGGGTAATAACGTAATACCTTTGAATGTAATAGTATGTTATCCTTAATTCGTTTCTCAGATATGTTTTATCTCGTCGTTTCGAAACATGTTTTTATTACGCTTATATGCCCCCCCGGTTATAAGTCCCCCCGTTTACAAGTTACATGAGACCAGGGCTTTAATGTGGGATTTTACGGTACCATGCTCTATCACTGACTATCTCAGTACCATACAGGTCGATCTTGTCCAATTTCGTCATGATATTCGGTTATCGTCTTTCCGTTTGGCCACTCTCATGGGCTTGAGTTCAAACTAAGCGGAGCAAAACAAAACTGCCGTTTTCCTATAAGAAGAATACTTAACACTTGTTAACGCAACGTTATTTTACTGTTTATAATTTACGCCGAGGGAGCATGGTAGGCAGCGTTCGCTTGTTGCAAACTATCGTCGACAATGGTCAATTCGTTTTATGAGACGACCCTGCACGGAATCACGGTAGTTGTATTCATCACAACAGATAATATTATTATCTAGTCCAAGATGATTAACAAAACTACCATGATTTCCTGCAGGTGCATCTCATAGAGGGAATATAAATACGTTTTCGATATATTAAAATTCAGCTTGGCAGCGAGGGCTAGAGGACACAAACAAAGGAAATTGAAAGACCATGTTTATTCATTTCTTTTGTCTGTGTCCTCTAGGCCTCACTATCAAACGTGAATTTCAGTATATGGAAAGTGGCCTATTGGCGAATGCAAACGAACTTCGCGCCTCAGTTAATCAGATGTATAATCATGTGTGTGATAGTTCAACTATAATTGTCTATCATGCTACGTTAGAATATCTGAATATTTATGGCCCTGAAATATACCCGATTCCCAGAATCTTATTTATCGGCTTAGAGGTTTGCATTATATGATGAATATAGGGTAGTCAGGATCAGAACAATCCTCCATTTTTTTAAAAGATAAGTAAAACAGAATTACTTATGTGATTGTCAACTTACAAAAGTGAACTTCCAACGGTTGCTTATAAAAGTATTGAAGATTCCAAAGGAAATGGTGAAACTGTTTTGTGTCTATCATCAATACCATTTCCTTCCGGGTTGTAAATATCCAAGATTATTTACCTCCACTTAGGTGAATAAATGTTGAGTACAAAGATACAGCGATTTAACGAAAAAGTGATCCATCGCGGCCCATTATCCATCTCCTAAAGGTTATACCTTTTTCCTTTATTTTTTCCAGAAAGGTCGTTACTAGGAAATGAGAGGTTTGCTTTTAAGTACATGTAGGTTTCCAAGCAAGTTACTAAGTTACTAATTCTACTGTTCATCGTAATGGTCCACTAGTGTTGTTTTGTAAGCTTCCAGAACGTTGTTCGATACCTAATAACTGTATATAAGGACTCAGCTAGCTAGTAGAGGGGATTGTTGTTATATATCTACAGAGACCGACTGTTTGGAAAAGCTATAATTAAGA
Source organism: Orbicella faveolata (assembly GCF_042242905.1). NCBI lineage: Eukaryota > Metazoa > Cnidaria > Anthozoa > Scleractinia > Merulinidae > Orbicella > Orbicella faveolata. The sequence goes on from NW_028301540.1 coordinate 26,787,013, forward strand.
GACCTATAGAGCGATTTTGTGGCATATTCCACTGGAGACATCGATGTTTACTGTGAGTTTTGTCAGTAGTGACTAAAGCCAGTTTAGTAGTGGGCTAAAACTAGTTTAATGGTGAATTGATAGTCAGAAAACACTCTTTTGTTATTGTAACTTTCCCGCGTATCGTACTGATAAATCCATTGGGTTCTAATTACTTTATCAGGTCTCTTTTTAATGTATCAGTGTAGAGTGTTTTGTAGCGAATCCTTTCGATCGGTTAAATTATACCGTAACCATGCAATTATCGCACAAGTATATTGTACGACTGCTAAAATCACTGAGCTGTGGTGATGGAAACCGTAGATAAACAATTTTTTTTTTTCTGTTTGTAAAATTACAATAATTTCCTCACTTCCCAGACCCATTTACAGATGATCTACCTGTCTCCGTTAAAAAAAAACAACAACAACATTTTCACAGAACACTTTGTAACTTCAAATGGACTAGTGAGTGTACAATGCAAGTAGAACTCTGTATGCATGATAGCACGCGAAACATTATAATTTATATTACACTGAAATATGTCTTAAACAACATTTCATCCGAAGAGTTACGAGCGTCCCTTTAATGGGCCTCACCTTTTTGTAATACGCTCAGAGAAGTTATAGGAGACTTATTTGATCGTACTTCCAGCGACATTCAACGTAAAGTTACAGCGCAAATCGATCTTAGCTTGTTTGAAATCACTATATTGTACGTGAAGAAACTTAGCCACATGGATTGTGTTATGCATTTGTTGAGATGAAATCCTTAAGACGAAAGTTGGTTACGGTAATGGTTGTGGACTTATCTCGCTCTTTTCTCTCCTTGCCACTTCATGCCTCGTCCGGAACGCTTCCCTTTCCAGCGAGGTCACCCTTCGGGCGAAGATAATCGTCGGCTCGTGTTAGTGATCCAAAATTCAGAAATAACTTGGCACCCATGATATTGCAAACTAAATTCACCGGCAATGCGATCTTTGGAATTCAAATAATCATACGCGATCACACTTTGATCAAGATTTAAGTCAAGCGATCGATAATCTTACACGCGTCGATCTGCTCAAATCCAACACAGAATTACAGATCAGAATTGCTATGGTAACGTCGTCTCCATACAATAAAACAGTCGCAGAGATTGTGGGCGCAATTTGTTACCAATTATAGTAATACTGGTCGTAATTTGTTATTCATTATATTGAACGTAAAGACTCGGAAATTATTAGAATTTGAACAAAACGGGCGGGAAATGATTTCTTAATTTTACGAGTATACCATGCCATGGCCATTTAATTATCCATTTAAATACCGTCAAAAAACAAGGGGTCACAGTTTCTACTCGCAACTTGTTTCGTATCATTCAGAACATAGTCAAACCCCTCTTCTCCATGTACGGATCTTATACGCCCCTACAAACATGTATTTCCACCTATAATGGGAATCAAAATATCGTTTTGCCTAAGTTTTACTGTTTTACATTGACATTTTTAAATTTAAGAATTTTTCTCACACATTCGAAGTTGCTACTCGCTCCATAAATCAGCTAATCGTGATCGGCTGGTAACCAATCGTGCGATCGATACATTCTCGTGTAATTCCGATTGTCGGGACGAATGCAACCCAAGTGCAGACAATGTTGCGAGATCACGATTTTTCGAAACCTCAATTTTTGGAATCGCCAGATTATTCGAAGTAACGGTTTGTTCTTTTGGTTACAAGTGATGAGAACGAACCCTCGATTTCTCAAACCTCACGTTGTTTCAAACTAATTTCCGTTTCTGACTACCCCGTGGCGGTTCGAAAAATCCTTCCTTTTACTGTAATTAAACTGCTGTTTACCTGAATAAATCTCGGCTATTGTTGCATAGACCGTTTCCAGTCATATGCTATCTCTGAATATTCTCGTTTTAACCTCAAGTGACGTTTTGAACGAGAATAATTGGAGTTTCCACACCGTAATTCGAGACAAGTCGGGTAATTTTCAAATTTTCGAAACTCATTGATGTTCACATCGGCGGTGTGAAGATGTGCTCAATAATTAACAAATAAAGAAGCCTCGAGTGTGCTCTGTTCTGTTGTAAAGCACGCAGGAAGCGGTAGAGCACGAAAGAAGTGTAGGGGAAAACACGAGACGTAGTCGAGTGTTTTTCCCTACTTCTTGTGTGCTCTACCGCTCCCTAAGTGCTTTACAACAGAACAGAGCACAGTCGAGGCTTCTTTATTTGTTTTATGGTAAAGAATCCGATAATTTCCTCACGCATTCGGCTGAATTTTCAAACCAAACTTTATTTTCCAAACGAGCAAAAGTGGCGTCAGCCGTGCACTGTTCTCTGATAAAGCACGCTAAAATAAGCCAATAACAATCCTTGTTAGAATTGTTCAAATAATTTGATTGGCTAACGAAGCGACCGCTGTCGATCACAAACTGGAATTCATCTAAGCTTTCAGTTTCAAGTAGTTTGAGCGACTTTCGAGAGAAGAACGATGCCTTCAAAGTTCGCTTTTAAGTTAATTTTTAAATACGGATCTAAAGGTAGGTAAAGGTTTATAGTCCAGAGGACTCCGGCCGTATGCAGAACAAAATTAATTAGTCGCATTCCAGTATGTGAATTTATTATATATGTGCAGCCCTCTTTGTAAAATCAGCTTGCCAAGCCGAGAACACTGGATGCATTAGCAACATGATCTATTTTTAGTCCTACAGTAAACGGTCGTCGCTAAACAATTTCGGTATCAGTTGAACTGTCGTAATTCATATCCATGTCTTTAGTCAGAGCCGTCAACCGCAAACACCTCATAGCCAGAATTGATTATCTTACGTTTTGTCTGCACCGGAAGTCTGTTTGCTTTGAGTAATGTTCCTCAGTATTTCCTGCCTGGGTTTTAACTTCTCATTGAAGTTTTCTCGCGTATGAAGACCGCAGTTATACAAAAACGATCCTTTTAAACTATTGCCTCATGTCAATTAAAC
>NW_028301540.1:26792500-26905000 GCF_042242905.1 Orbicella faveolata
GAGAAGCATTGATGATTGATGTAACAAAAGGGAGTATAATCGGCAGGCAGTCTTTAATGACTCGAGTTGGCACTTTATCAATCCCAGGAGCCTTATTAGAAGGCATTGCATTTATAATGTCCTCGACTTGTTTACATTCAACAGAATGAAATGTAAATTGCTCAGATGTCGGAAAAATTCTAGGAGTAAAGATGCTGTTATTCAAGTCGAAGTTGTTTTCTTCAGCCAAAGATTTTATTTTGGAATTGGTTGATTTTCCAACAGACGCAAAAAAATTATTGAAAGTACCGCCACGATCTTGTCCTCTTTGCTGTGAACTTTAGGGGAGACTGATCTTTTAGGGATGCAGAGCCGGATTGCCTTCCAAATACAATTTGTGTTCCGTGGGTTGTTTTGAATCTGATCTTTGATGAATTCACTCTCCGCTGCTCTGATTGACTTCCTGACTTGGTGTTTAAGGTTTTTATAGGTAGACCAGGCATGTGGATCATTAGTTCTACGAGCTGTTTTGCGCCAGACATTCCTAGATTTCATAAGTTCACGTATCTCCTCCGTTATGCAGGGATTTGGTTTTCCACGAACTTTAATTGATCTAATCGGAGCGTGATGATCGAGAATTTCATTGAACAACAGATCAAATGCGTGTAATTTGTCATCAACGTCGTCAAATACTTCCACAACAGACCAGGGTGCACCGGACATATCAAACTGAAAAGCGTCTGGATTGTAGTTTTTTAAACTCCTAGTTGTAATATATGTGGTCTTAGGTCGGGATACTTTCAGATGTAGGACGGCAAAGACCATGTCATGGTCACTAATAAAGCTGTCCATGACACCAGCCTTGACAACTTGTTTGGTTTGCGAAGCGAGAATAACATCTAAAAGAGACCGCGACGATTCCGTCACTCTAGTAGGAGCAGCAATTAATTGCGATAAGTTAAACGACTCGTAAAAACTGGTTAAAGATTTCGATTCTCTACAATCGGTGCTGAGAAGATTACAGTTTAAGTCCCCCATTATGTACACAGGCTTGTCCAGTGATAACGCATAAATCAAAGTTGTTGTTAAATCGTTCTCCCAACAAGTTAGCGGTGTATTCGGAGGTCTATAGACAGTGGAAATAATAATTGACTTTAAATTCCTGACCTGTATTTTCAACCAAAGCTGATGAAAACCGGTGGTTGAAATGTCAATGGTTTGTAGCTTAAGATGGGTAAGTGAAAAGGAATTCAATCCTTGGCAGTGTCTCGAAACAAGTGTCCTCTTATCTATACCATGTTCTAAAAACACCTCTTAAGTAACACATGCTTGACTGAAACATGTGCATCCGTTTATTTGTAGATTGTAACCGGGTATACTTTCTTGCTGGGGCCAGTGGAGACCAAGTCACAAAATGTTTACTTCAGCTCAGTTTTCATATATGAAAGAGAATGTGGTGGAGGAAATCTTTTAAAGATTCACACGGACACAGACAGAGGTAACATTTCTTCAGCTGTGAACGTATCAGTAACTGGAACAGCCACCACAGACAAAAACACTAGTAAGTTAATAAGAAGTATTAATAAAATAGTGTTGAATTCATTTTGGAGGAGTATACTACTAAAAGAATTCTTAGGAATAACCATCGCCCTTTTGACAGAGCTGCAGGGGACTGTAAGGACGACGCCAACGCCGAGGACGACGTCGATTAAAAAATGAATTTATATTTTACCCACGAATTTCACGATACTCTTAATTCATTTAGTTTGTTTCTCTATGTCTCGAAACTGAATATGGAACACAGCGTAACATTAATATTCGGCATATCAATTTTAACAATTATCCGTCGAACAGTCAAACCTGTATATAACGGTCACCCTTGGGAAATGGCCAGGTGACTGTTATATACAGGGTGACCGCTGTACACAGATTTCCTTTAAACTCCCCTGGAGGTCAATAAATAGCATTTTTATGTGCAAATAATCACTCAGTTTACGTTTTATTGACAATAACGAGTAACAGCAACGCAATAAACACGATAAAAAGGGCCCATAAAATATCCGTGGTGTACTTTTAGGGAGGTGCAGTAGAAGTCTACTGGAAGCTAATGAACAACGTTTTTAAGTGGAAAGTCACTCAATTTACATTTATTGACAGCAATTGTAAACAGAAACGCAATAAATACGACAAAAATGTCCATAAAATGTCCGTGGTGTACTTTAAGGGAGATGCAGTATACTTTGATCTAAGTTTCCTCGTAGGAAAAGCTTTTAGAGTAACAATATGGATTTCAAGAAGAAAAGAAATCGTTATAGTTTTCTCATATTTCGGAGCTCGAAGCTTGATTTCATGTACTTGACTTTACTCAGTGTGACAGCAACTTGAACCCTTCATGTCCATAGTTTTTCAGCCGAGACGATGCCAAGCGCTGTCTTAGTCCAATGTTGTGTTGTTACAGTTACAGTAACTATTGTTGAAAGCGTCGGCACTTTAATGTTACCTGCCGCAAGTACGTGTCGGACGTGGGCCATGACATGTATTAGTAGTTGTGTTTGGTACTAATATTTGTATTTTTGTGAGACCCCTGCCTTGGTGGCTGCTATTTAACGAGCTGATGAATAAAGCTTGTCATTATTTGTTAATCGTTTGTAAACCTAATTTCGTGTCCGTTATATACAGGTAAAAGATAATGAAATTGTGGATTCAGCAAGTCTAAAGGGTGCGTCCGTTATATACAGGTGACCACTTTATGTAGGTCAACTTAACAATAAATACAAGGGACGATTTTTGGGAAGTTGTTCAGTGATCGTTATACACAGAGTGACCGCTATATACAGGGCCGTTATATACAGGTTTGACTGTAGTTCACCGTTTCCACACAACGCAGAATTTGTTCATTTTACGTTGTTGTTTTGCAGAGGATGGCAAAGAAATGTACCCAGAGTTATAACGCACGTGTACAGCCATTGTATTGCTCATTAAACCTTTTGTACGTTTTGCGACGTTCCCCAGCCGTTGCCGTTGTGGTTTTCTTAAATCCCCTAATAAGTGGCCAAATTTTGCTTCGCGAACTTTAGAAACAAAACTGCCGGCAAGTATTCCCAAAGCATTGTCTAGTTGTGAGAATTTCTTGGAGTTATTTTGATAACTCTAGGGATAAATGTAAAGAATGTCAGTTGTCATTTTCTTGTTTAAATTCAGGCATGGTTAGTATAATTTTCATTACTAATCGGTTTTAGACCAATAATTGAATTATCAAATCATGTATGTTCTTCTTGTGGGAGTGGCGAATGGTCCCTCTTAAACCATGGGTCTCGCAAAATTTTCGCCCAATTTCATGAATCGCGCAATCTCGGTTATGAGCGTCTCGAAGTCTCGATTTTTTCACAAAGCTGTCACAAAGTTTCGACTTTTTTCCAGGGCCAAGTCGCGAAGTACCGATTTGTTCATCTTGGAACCTGCACGTCTCGAGCACTTGGAAGTCTCGTTCTTTAAAGTCTCGGTCTTGCAAAGAAAAATGCTAGTCTCGCATTTACCATCTACCGCTACTTCTTGCCTATAGTCTATACGCAATAATTTCCGTGTTAAAAAGTTGTCTAGGCATAGTAAAGCGTGCATTTAGCCTAGTAGATTAAGCCCTGGTCCAACGACACATAACAATCAATAATAGTTGATGATAGTCAGTGATAGTTAAAACTCCAGCTCACGTTTGACCATTAAATACCGTAAAATCCCACGTTAAAGCTCCCCGGTTGTAAGCACCACCGGATATAAGCCCTTCTATCTGCTATCAAAGATATTATTCCGGATATAAGCCCCCTCCCCGGATATAAGCCCGTCTAATGTGTAAGTGAGTACCTTTTACGTTTCTTTAAAAACATCAAAATTTTTAACCAAAAGTTATAGGCTAATAGGGTAATAGCTCTAAATGAAATAGTATGTTAGCTTTAATTCGTTTCTTAGATACCTTTTATCTCGTCGTTCGGAAACATTTTTTATTCCCCTTATATGCCCCCCGGATATAACCCCCCAATTTATAACCCCACCCAGAACCTCTTATGAAGTTATGTAAGGCCAGGGCTTTGAGGTGGGATTTTACGGTACCATGCTCTATCACTGACCAGTGGCGGATTTAGGGGAGGGGCCCGGGGTGCCCGGGCGCCCCTTATTTTGGGTAAAAAAAGAAGAAATGACTGAAGGAAGAAAAGCCGGTAGGGCAAGTAAAACAAAACCGCCCCCCTACCCCCCTTAGCTCTAGGTCTGGATCCGTCACTGCTGACTATCTCAGTATCATACAGGTCGATCTTGTCCAATTTCTTCATGATATTCGTTGATAGTCTTTCCGTTTGGCCTCTTGCATGGGCATGAGTTCAAACTAAGCGCAACAAAACAAAACTGCCGTCTTCCAATAAAAAGAAATATTAACACTTGTTAACGCAACGTAATTTTGCTGTTTATAATTTACGCCGAGGGAGCATGGTAGGTAGCGTTCGCTTGTTACAAACTATCGTCGACAAAGGCCAATTACTTCTGAGACAACCCTGCACGGAATCACGGTAGTTGCATTCATCACAACAAATAATATTATTATCTAGTCCAAGATGACTAACAAAACTTCCATGATTTCCTGCAAGTGCATCTCATAGAGGGAATAGACCGTTTTCGATATATCAAAATTCAGCTTGGCAGCGAGGGCTGAAGGACACAAACAAAGGAAATTGAATGAACATGTTTATTCATTTCTTTTGTCTGTGTCCTTTAGGCCTCACTATCAAGCTGAATTTTATTATATCGAAAGAGGCCTATTGGCGATTGCAAACGACTTCGCGCCGTTTGATCAAGTGTATAATCATGTGTATGATAGTTAAACTACAATTGTCTATCATGCTACGTTAGAATATCTGAATATTTCTGGCCCTGAAATAATACACGCCCCAGAATCTTATTTATCGGCTTAGAGGTATGTATTATATGATGAACATAGGGTAGTCAGGATCAGAAGTGTTTAATCGGACAATCCTCCATTTTTTAACAGATAAGTAAAATAGAATTATTTATGTGATTTTTAACTTACAAAACGGAACTTCCAATGATTGCTTATAAGAGTATTTTATATATTGAAGGTTTCACGGTTGTGGACGCCGCTATCACAAACAAGAAGTGCATTCAATTCATCGATAAACGCCGTACTACGTATGCATTGAAGGTCATCAACGGTACGAATCTTATGCGATTCGAGGTGGGTAAAAGCAACTTAAATTTAAACGTATTCGGGGCTTGTCATAGTTATCTACACTCGACAATAAAAGACTTGATAGAAACGGGAAGCCGTGCATGAAAACTCTTGCATCAGTAGGAAAAATAGGTTTCTGAATGTTCGACGAAAGTTCTTCGAAGTTTCGTTCGAAACGAAATTTCGTCAATTTGCGTCTAAAATCCCCGAAATTCCCGAATTTTGTCGAATTTGGTTTGCATTACTTTTGCACAATACTGTACTGGTCGTGAGATATGGCCGAAGTTCTGGTATGGAAGTCCATACTTCAATAAAACTGCACTGTTGAACGAGGATAAATTGTATTCAGTAATCCTTGAGGTAAACTTTAAGGGATGCTGTAAATTAACTTTTACTGTATTTTAATTATGTTCACAGCAATACGATGGATGTAAAAATTCAAATGGTAATGATTTCCTGTTTGAAGAAACCTATATCGGCTATGTCGACCGAAAGAGAGCATTCAAATATGTACATAAACGCAGTGGTGTCAGTGACAAGATGTGTCTTGGTGTTATTGGAGGCTGCGATAAAACATTGTATCTGTTAAGTCCAGATAGTACTAATGACAGGCGTTGTTTCTTTTGGAAAAGAAACGTATAGAAATAACGTCAAAATAAGATATGGATATTTCGTGTTTTGAATAAAATGGACGAAAAGAAATCAGCATTGGTGGCTGTTGAGGGGGAGGGGGGGGGAGGGGGGAAGGGCTTTAGTCCCCTACGCCCAATTTGGAGCAAAAAATACTTAAAATAATAATTTTACAAATATCTCCAGACCCCCTACAAGTTAGAGCCTCTGGCGCTCGGTTGTAAGCACCCCCTCCCCTCCCAATTCATAATAAGCTCTGCCATGCCCGGCAGAAGGTGCCGAGTGTTACTATCTTATTAGCGTGCATTTCAGCCATTTTGTTATAAATGAGAGCGAAAAGGAAATCTCAGGGTAGAAAACGGACAGTATCTCAATTAAGTTTGGATGTGATATCCTTGAATTTACAGCGGCTTTCCTGTATTCTGACTGGTCGTATTCTCTGTGGCATGCTATAAATGGTGATATCATGGAGGTCTGTTCCATCGAGAATTTGTATGAACGTAACAATTCGAAAATCAGAAATGCGCAGTGATCAGATTTTTATGTTAATTGTGCAAAGTAAAACTTGTTGCGTAATTTGTACGATGCCCAAGTCTTTTTAACAGAAACGTTTTATGAGTATGTTGAGGCCAAACGTTTTTGACAGATTCAGAACAGGCATATCCAAGCCTAAAATATTGGTAACAAACTTTCCTTTTCTCGATAGTGGCAACAATAAGAATACCTGCGTGTACAGAATAAAACAAACTTGATTGTTTCTACACCATTAGCCAAGTGTGCTTAAACTTCTGCTTTTGAGCGTACTTCCCGATCGGTTAACGTTTAAAGAAAAAGGGAAACATTAGTCAAATAAGTGCATTGGTTTGTCAGTAGAGTGACAAACCAATGCTGGGGGGTTTGTTACACCCACGCTCACCCGCAAGAACATTTCTTTTTCTTTACTCGATTATCTGTCAGTTTGGGCTTCATAGGAAGCAGATCGACTTCATTTTCCCATACGGTTGAGTTAACTGTTCCACACATAATAACCAATATGAAGACTGACTATAATAGTATGGCGCATGTGACTCTATTATTTGAGTAGATGCTCATAGAAGCCTTAATGTCGGGTGACATTAAGACTTTCGTTGACAAGCGCAGTAATGGCACAGGGTTCAAGCTGATTATCTAAAGTTCTCCTTCCTAATTTCCATATGGAATACCAAATGCCACCAAGAAACAAGCAGGTTGAATGAAAAATGTCTCAGTACAAAATTAAAATAGACAAAGTATTTTGGGGAAGAAGTACAGGATTACAAGGAGGGAACCCCCGGGGAAGTCACTCCCAGAGAAATTGATTGGGGGAGGTGTGCGGCCCGCTACCCAAAACCCTTACCCTATTTAAGACCAAAATCTGCAACCCAATACCCAATTAAAGAATAGATGACAAAGGCGTTACCCTATTTGAGAGTAAAACTGCCAAAATCCGAAACACTATTTCTGACCAAACGGCTACAAAACATACCCTTTTGGGCGGCATATACCTTTATAGTCGATATAAGGGAGTATCCCTCTCCGCCGAGGGGATGGAAGTGGAAAGTTTCCGTGGTGATGTACACACTGAATTCTTGCTTATATTGTAACTTGCCACGCAATGAACACGATAGTTTCCCACAGAGGTATTTATTTAAACAAAAGGAGCTGTTTCCCATTTTACCTTCCAAAGGGCTCCCCAGGTTAAAACAAAATCACTTTCAAATTACCAGAAACAAGAAGAACCTTGGAAGTACAACTCAAGTTTATTTCAATGGTGAAACATTCAGGGACTGACTGTACAGACTGCACAAGAAAATGGAAAAGTTTATTATTTTAATGAACATTTAACCTCTATGACTGCACATTGCATTTAAAAATTGCATGTAAGAAACCATTTTTTTTAAAGAACCTGTCAGGCCAAGATTTTCATTAAAAACCTTTTTGAAACCTCTATGGTCCTGTATGTACCTTTGGGACCAAGTAATTTAGACTTTAGGAATTATAACTGATGTGTTCTCAGAGATTTTAGCTTTGTTTTATTTATGTGTCTTCTGCATTGAGAGAAATATAAGAACTAAGATAGGGTTTGTACTCGTTCAGATTGCAACTCATGTAGGCATTATATGCACATATGATTTTATATCAACAGCAAGACAATTTCCATCCAGCAACAAACAAAATATATTTTTTTTAAGAAAATAGGAACCTGGTCAAAGAACCTAAATAACTTTATTTGCCAGTAAACAACAATTATATAAGAACCTTTTGCTAAGTTGGTTTTCACTGCACTTTCTACATGACCATGGTGTAATATTTATATGAGAGGATACCACATTCTGTGAAAATTACAAAGATTCAACGCAACTTGACCACGATGGAGAGCCTGTTTTATCTCTGGAATCTTTTTCTTTCCGTCGATAACTATTGAAGAACGACTGACTATCGCCGGAAAATATCTCAAATTTAAAGTGGTTCTATGACGAAAATCGCATCTCTCCTATCTAGGCCATTTTAAAACATAAACAAGTAGTCTTTATGAGAAGAAAAATGCCGTTAACTATTTTCAAATGTCTCTTAATCGTTCCTGAGATATTCAAGTTTTTAAATTATGCAAATTAGCTAAATGATGACGTCATACACTCAACCGAATTTTGATCAAATATAATGAAGAAAGATATCTCAGCCAATTTGTATCAGATGTGTTTGATTCTTTGCGGTAAGACTCTACTAAATGTGCTCCACAATACGAACCTAATAGTTTTGTTACCATGGCAACATACTGGGTTCCAGACCTCCCCAATATCAAAAGCTTTTCTGGTCACCTTTGGCGGTCCATTTTGATATTTGCTAATGATGTCTCATATGCACGATCCAGCAGGCATATAAATATGTTAGCTCGAACTCCTGGCCTCGTTTAATGGTTTTCAAGCTGAAAATCACTAACATATTGAAATCAAGTGGGTGGGGACTGGAGAAGAGTGAGTTGCCATGGGAACAGAATTTTTTATAGCCGTAGGTGTGTTTCCTGTAGAACTATTAGCCTACCAAGTTTCAATGGATTCTGCTGTAAATTGACCGAGATAGCTCTATTTATATACTTAATATAATATTGGGTTGAGTGTATGACGTCATCAGTCATCTCGCTTGCATATTTTACGCATTTTTCAAACTTAAATATCTCCGGAACTAATGCAGATATTTGGAAATGGTAAACTGCGTTTTTATTCTTTCATGGAACTCTATGTGATACACCTAAAAAATTAGGGGGTAAAAATTTGATCATAGAACCACTTTAAATGCGTTGCAATGCGTTACAATCGGAAATGTTGTCTGGTTCGTGTCCAGCTCGCAATAATAAGTCCTTTTTACCTTTGGGTCGCAACTCGTGAGTAAAGAAATAAAACCGGACTACTTACGATGCCACACAACTTCTACGTACGTGTACGCCGACACGAGGAACCAGCAAAACCCTTCCTACAGCTATTTTGTCCAGCAAACTTACATGCTCTTGGTGACAAGCGAAGTCGATAATCCTAAAGCAAGAGGACGAAAACTATAAAAGTGTTCTAACGAAACGCATTGGTCGTATAATCAAGGCAAATTACTCAACCGGCATTTGTATATTGACCTTTCACTGACACACATGCCGCCAAATACAGGAATTGCGTCCTATAAAAGAGCTAACCATTCCCAGACACGAAGAAGACGCCATGATGCTGATTTCACGAGAGTCTCGTCGCCGAATGATGACGTCACGGAACATTTTGATATATTAGGTTCAGTTGTGATCAGCATTATGGGAAGACATTCATGAATTTTGGGGGTATTTCTGTCAGGCGTTACTTTTTAATTCGACCGATGAGGCCGATGATCCGGATTCAAAATGTTTTCCAGTATTCATCGGTTGTTGATGCTCTTTTTGTGGGGGCTTTACTGTGGGGGTTTTAGCCTCCACCTTGCTACCGTCCACGCAATTTATTTGGCTACGTGCCGCGTATCGCGAGGTCTTCTGGGAGGAATTGAGTAAGCTTATATGAAGTAAGCGTTCGATACAGCGGCCATTGCTGTTTTGAGTACAAGTAATATTTTTGCACAGCTTACCGTCGCGAGTTGCTTGTAGTTTTCAAGGTACAGTGTAATTTATTTTACATCTTTAAAATAATTGCTTTGCCATATTTTTTGTTATATATTATCTTTCTTCCCGCACTGCCCTCGAGAACTGTATACTCTTTGTTATTTCACTTAGATCTTCGATTCGTGAGCAAATTTCTTCGGCGATGCAAGATTTGTTTTGCTCACGTAAGTCATTGACTTATCCAGGCTCGGTTCGTGTTCAGTGTGGATTGCACGGGAGAAGTATTCGCTTTCGCAAGCACTCACCTTCTTTACCCAAACGTGTCAGTAATTGGACTCTACTGTTATAACATCAATCGTATACATGTACTTGTGCTGTTCAGTCATATTAAGCAGCTGTGAATGCAGTCAAACTGAGAAACTTTCGTGTACTGGAGATGTTTGTTAACTACATGACAATATTAACTGCGAGTATGGGGACATCAATTGAACAATACCGGTCAAGGAAGCGAAGGATGCCTTATCACATGTTCAACGGGGATGGATTCTCACCATGTCTTAGCTAAATGTGTTTTACTTAACAACATTAACACAAATTCTGGACATGTACAGAAATGATGGGCTACAATTTGTCTACAGCCCATTGCCTGTAAGGGGACATGAATGATGTGGAGAACACTCCAGACCCTGCAGTATTTGACAACACTGATCCAACAACCACTTTGTCTGCTGGCCACAAGTCGAAGAACTGACAGAAGCACTCTTTGGTGAAAACGTTGTTAAGCAGTGTGTTGCAAATTATGTTCACTTGATTATTGTTAAAATTTACAATCATATAGAGGACAATGTACTCAGAATATGCTTATTGGATCTAGCCTATACAGTTCTACAAGATATTAATTCTGTACAGAAAAAAAAATGTGTATTTACTTGGTTACATGTGGTTAACTAGTATTCCAGGAATAGTTTTGGTTTTTGCCAGAATGTACATTCAATGTAACGTAATGCAATACAATACATTGTTCATTATTTTACTCTTGACAACAAACAATGCCCAATATACGTCTCTTAAAAATTCACTTGCAGAAGCATTTTCAAATAATTTTCTCAAGCTCGTCAATAATTCAGCAAGTTTAAACGATGTAAATCATAGCTGTGATGTTGTTTGGATATCTGATCTTAATTGGCATAGATGTTGTAATTTTAATTTGCCTTTTTTCTCTTTAGTTTTAGTTTCAATTGAGAACATAGGTGTACTTGAGTATATAGAGTATCAAACACAGAAGACCACATTCCATCACATTTCCAACACTTTAAATTTTGTCAAAAATTCTCTGCTTTGTGTGATATTTTTAACACTCCTCTCCATATTTAGAAATGTGGTTAAACACGGACTTTCATGCTTGATATGTTACATCATTGATGCTATAATTGTTGTTTGTTACAGTTTTAAAGACGTCAGAGCAAAGCTTTGACATATTTTTAATTTAACTTCAAGGATTTGCATGGGATACCCTTTTCATTTTAGAGATATACTTTGGTCAGCATTGAAGAGCTTGAAAACCTATTATATTTGTAATTGTCTTGCTCACAAACATGGACTGGTCCTTCAAAATGAAAGGTGTACTGCACATGTCTTGATTTGTGGTTGTCATGCTGATATGCAACAAGTTCAACACGACCAGGAATGTGATTACAGTGAATGAATGTGTGTACAAGAAATTATCCTAAAAAAGCTGACAACAGTTGATAATTGTGTTCTTCAAATAACATTTATGTAATTAACTTCACACTGTGAATAGCACGATAAAAGATATGTTATCATCTTTCTGTATTTTAAAACAGATCCAACTGATCAAAGTAGTATTGGGTTTGACCAAAAAAAATTATAGCACCTACAATGAGAGACATTTGTACCAAGTCATGTGAGCATAAGAACCTAGTAAACCAGAGTGAAGCACACTGGGCAATGTGGAACACTCCTTTAGACATAATGTTGATGTTTGTCATGTAACATTTGACTTTTTCTCAAGTTTCAGCTGATAAACCTGGACTGTATACTTTTCATGTGGGTCGTTGGAAGCTCCATCACACAACTCCTGGCTAACAGCCACTTGAAGATTAATATTGAATCCAGAAACAACCAGGATGCACTCTTCTATCCAGAAACTATTATGCAAACTACTAGTCAATCATCAACATATACTTTTAACATCACAAGAATCTGCACATATCATAAGAAGTACAATGTATGCAAACTATGTGAACAATATGTTTTTTTATATATATATTATTCTTACTGCCTTTACAGTAACATTTTACCACATTTTGCATCATCTTAATGCTGGCAATCAACAAAAGAACCTACATCCTGAATGCAAATTGAATATTCTTATACCACATGACAACATTTCTTTACAGTCACGAAAAAACGTATTCAGAACTTCAGTGTAACTGGCTTAGATATTCCATCAAACCCTCTTGACAGTACATGTGCAAGTTAATTTGATATCTGTAAACTGTCTTCAATAAAATTAGTAACAACTCACCTATGTTGATACTTAATAATCTATATTACCTTATTTGTTTAAAGTTATACCTTTATCTTTCTAGTGATGGCCTATTCAGTTGTAGTACTTTAACCCCCGAATACTGACATTTAAAACTAGCACTCCAACTGTATGGAATAAAAGTAAATCTAAGCCCACACAAGTACGCTTTGCGGACCCATTTCTACTGTATTCTCCCGCTTGTTCAAAGTGGAGACAAAGAAAAGAAGAAGCGAGATATGTTTATTTACACAGTCCACGACGATAAGTATGAGACTTTGTTACTTCTTGTCAAGGGAAAATTCCACGTGCCAGTAGCTGAGCGGAGGGGATCACAGTAAAGTGCCGTGGTCCAGCTTTGGAGAAGGAAGGAACTGATTACTCTAGGAAACGAGGAAAGTCGCGCGCTAAGGAAGGAAGGAAGTCAAAAAGTCGGAGGCTTCACGAGTTGTTGCAAAAACATTTAAAGAAACCAAATCAGCCGGTTACAAAAAGCTAAATTACGAAGTGCTTACTGAGCGAAAGATACGACAAGTCACCTCAAGAAGCATTAGATACCGTGTTCGCAATGCAGCATTTACAAACAAAGCTGTACCAAAGCCTTTCAGAGCGCACCAGGTACAGTCGCAGCACCAGATCGATTTGGTTGACGTGAACCAGGAGCCAGTTGAGCTTGGAAGGAAGAGTTACAGGTACATTGTCTCTGTCATAGATGTATTCAGTCGTTATCTCTGGCTCGTTCCACTGCCCACAAAGTCAAGTCGAGATATAGCAAGGGAACTCAAAAATATACACTGATGAATATGAACGAGATGGGCCACCGGATCGTGTTCAGAGTAACCAAGGCCTGGAATTTCATGGGTTTATAGAAAATATTTGCAAGTAGTATAAAATTTGAAGAGTTTAAAGTAGGCCTTACCACCGTCAATCGCAAGGCAAGGTTGAACATTCGCACTGATGATTGCGTGACAAAATGATATATGACTTGATGGCTATGAAGGGGAAAGGAATCACAACTGGACCAAAAACCTGCCAAGGTACTGCAGAATCCTAAACGAAGAAAAGAAAGAAGAACTTGGCTGGTCAAGCCCCTTTTTTTGAAGTTTACTATGGGCGAAAATCGAATGTAGTGACAAAAGATACTGACAGTTGTTCTTCAGAATCATGTCGCTTGTGAACTTAAGGACGGTGCCTTCTTTTGTTAGTGCGCACACGTTCTGCGCATCACGCAAGGCGTGGTTTAAGTGCCACGCGCGCGCTGGGTTGACATTGACGCAATCAACTACGCTTATTAAAATGATTAAAATGAATTTTCCTACTGTGACCAAACTCAAGTTTAGTGTACCTGTACTTAAACCAGGAACACCAGAATAGTAGCATATCGCTAACCACTAACTGTTAACGTCTTCAAGCTGAAAAACTAGCTGTTATCTGCCGAAAATTATACTGAAATCCGACACCGCGGAAATACTTTTTGGGGGCGCGATACAGTATTTTGCTGGTCAGCGGTACACCTTAACAAAACTACAAAATCTCTGCAACTTTTACATTGTTTACGCAGCGAGTCTTGTCGACAGTCAAAAAGATACAAAACTTAGAGCGCACACTGTAAACTTAGTTTTTAAACTCCGCTCATTTGTTGGATAGTTCTCAGTTAATATTATATATTGTGCCAAAGACAAACTGAACTTGCACACGGTGTGAAATTGTTGTTGTTTCGTGAAGAGTACATGCTCGCAAGTGGCGAGCCAGTGGCAATTTACGTTACGATGTGCGCTAAGGCCAAAACTAGGCAGCTTTTATGTTGCTGTAGCGGTGTTCTGAGGACATCAACTTCTCAAGTTTGTTGAATTGATGGGCTTTAACCGTATGAATCGGTATGTAAACGGCATTTCGATCAAATTCGTTGGGAAGACATGCTCGTGTTCGATTGGGGGCACTCACGTAAGTAAACACGGTCATCCTGTCCTCACTCGGTATCACCGAATTATAGACCAAGTTGGCCGAAATCGAAGCAGTACTTCGTATAAATCTTGGACACGTTGGTGTAACAAGTGTAGGACTGAATCCCCAAAAGGGTTCAAAATCTGGCCTCAACTCGAGGAAGAATTCACCAAGGTATGTTTTATCATAAAATATCCAATTTTAATCATACTGTACTTCAGGAAGCTTGAGGCTGGCGAAAATAAAATTTTAAATTTTCATGTTTATTATTGTTTCTCTGTTTCTTGTCATAATTTCGAATTGTTGCAGTTCTGTATTTTGCTTATAGCGCCTCTAAAGTGTGAAAATTATTTTAAACTAGTTGCATAGCTATTAGAGTTTAGAAAAAAAGCTATTTAGCTATTAGAAAAAATCACAAGAAGTACATGACATCTGATTATCTAAAGATGGCAGAAGACATGGAATTCAAAGCTGTTTAAAGGATAATTAGAAATACATGCATATGTTATTGTAAGACAATAAAAATACCATAAAATCTGGGCAATGACAACTTCCAGTTAAAACTCAATAAATGAATTTCATTTTTAGTTATAAATAGGCTATCCCCCCTGTATTCACACAACAATCTTCTGATTATAAGGCCACCCAGACAATTTCTGACCACATTACCTTAGAGCCTGCGACTCTGTATAACTTTCTAAAATTAATATTTGTTTACATATTACTATTATCTGGATTTCCCAATAGAAAACTTCTTCTATTGTACATTTTTTTTGTATTCTGGCTCAGCAAAAGTCCTTTTAGATACTGTCCATGGATGATTTCCACAACATCAATGCCGTAAAAACACCAACTGAGAGAACACTGACCAATGCTCTCCATATGGCAACTCCTCTCCTGACCATTCAGCCATCTGTTGATGGTGGGGAGAGGCAGGGGGCAGGAGCCAGGGAGAATAAGGGGCAGGAGCCCGGGAGAATAGGGGGCAGCAGCCCGGGAGAATAGGGGGCAGGAATCCAGAGAGAAATACAAAATGCTAATTTTTGTCATTCATTAAGGCTTCAAATATTTTCAAAAACAAGAACTGAAAATGTTACTTGACTTTCATTTAGTGTCTTTAGAGACTTCTAGGCCGACAGGCAAAGAAAAATTCATCCTTGGGCTCAAAATGAGGCTCAAAATGAAACCCTTTGACAGTGGTTACGTCATAGGTCATTCACTTGAAAGACGTGGGTAAGAGTAGCAAGGCTGAAAACGAAGGAAAAAAAGAAAAGGAAATGCCTAAGGACTGTGCACCTAAATGACTAGGATGTGTTTTGAGTCTCTTAATTTACAGGGGACAGGAGCAGGACGAACAAGGGTGGGAGTCAAGAGATAGAGGTATGGGAAGTGGGAGAACAGGGTATGGGAAGTGGGAGGTTCTGACTCCACTGTCCCTTCCCCCACTTGATGCAGTACCTTGTCCCTAAGTAAAAGGTAAAGTCTGCATAGAGCCAAGTGGCCCATCAGGCCAGGCTTATCTTGGTTTCTGTAGCATGAACCGACTAGGAGTATTTCTACTACCCCCTGGATAGGATGCTAGTTGATCACAGAGTTACCCCCAGGATTAAATTCACCACTACCCATATGTACACCTTTGTGGAGAGAGGCACTGTGAGAGTAAAAGTGTCTTGCCCAAAAACACAACACAATGTCCTTGACCAGGGCTCGAACACGGACCGCTCGATCCATTGCTGAGCGCACTAACTGCACCTCCCACCTTGTCCCTTAGGCCTAACCTTAACCCTAAACCTAAAAAAAAGGAGTCTGTAGATTTCAGTCAACTTTACCTCTTTTATCACTTGTGTATTTGAGACAATTTCTAATTTCCTCGCTTTCTGCCATTCAGTTTACTGTACCAAAGCCTGATTTTAAGTGATTCGCAACTACTGATGGACCTTGTTTTTGCAACTTACAACTTCAGACTTTGTACAAAATTTCTCACTGGAGAAAAGCAATGTTGTAGAACTTAAGTGATGAACTAAATGTAATAAATATTAATTTGTAAGAAATGCATCTGTTCTTTAATACATGCTTTTGTGTCTAGTATCTGAGTTAGATGCAGCGAAGATATATTACCAATGGTTTGTAGACGACAGTAAGCCAATTCAGAGACACAGTGGCATAAACAAACCCACCTGTTAGCCAATTTATCACAGGAAAAAAAATAAATACATATAATTACACATATATAATTTATTGCCATCAGGTGCTATAATGTCTTGTAATAAAGTGGTTACAAGTTAAGTAAGAATCTTACAGAAGGGAGGATGATACAATATTATTACTAAGAGGATCATAATTAATTTCATATTGATTCAAAGCATATGATATGTACATGTATGATTGCAATGTAAAAATTATTTTGTAGTGATTGAGCAACGCTCATCTGAATTAAATTAAATGAAAGGAAAAACAACAACAGTCAATTATTTATATAAGTTGATAAAATGCACATGTAAGATAGGGAAATATAAATCGAAAAGCTTCAAATGACTGAGTAAACAAAATAAACTAGTGGGTTTCATTGAGGAGTTGATTACTGCCTCTCTGAAATGTTGAATGTCTTTTCAGCATCAAAAGAAGTGAAACTTGACCACATTCCATAAGTGGAAGCGGTTTCTTGTAAAAAAAATACAGGTGTTTGGGCATTTTAAAATATTTAGTTACATGTGCATACATGTGCAAGGAAACGGTCTTGAAAATTTCCATGTACTATCAACATTTAATCGATGTAAACAAAAAAGACCTAAAGCAAGGAAAAATTGTCAATGAACCGAACATATTGAGCGGTCTTGAATGTTTTCAGTATTTATAGCGTTCACTGCGGCCAACAAATCACAATATTTTCGATTTCTACTTCCTTCGCAAACGCCACCATTATATGAATGTAAGCTTAAACAATCTTTAATGATACAGAAATATCTTGTGAATGAAATGAACAAATGTAACAAATGTTTTATTCTGACAGCAAACGACAGGTACAAAAAATTTATTTCACCCGTTTCAAAAGGCGCAGAAAGTTAGAAAGGTGATAGAAACGCCAAAACGCCAGTCTTTAAAGACAAATTCTTATCAAAGTTTCTTGGACGCGTTGCGAAATATAATCTCAATGAACAAGCACCACACGTCTAGGCAAAGTGAGTGTGAATAAAACGGTCCCGACTTACATGTAATACCTTAACCATTTCGCGCAAATTACACTTTAAATCCAACCAGTCTTCAAAATCCTTGCAAAACCTGCATACAGGACCAATCTTCTGCTTTGTTGGATACCCATCGTTGATTTTGACAATTCTGAGGCGAGGGCGGCTGAAGCAACGCTATCCACGCTTCGTCCGCTCGAGCTGGCTCGAGTCAGCAAACTACACATTACTCCACACAAAATGACTCCCCTGTACCACTATTCTTTACGAACATTGCTTGAGTATTAAAGGGCGTCAAGCTCACCAATAACGAGAAGTATCAAGGATATTTTCAACCTTAAAACGAAGCAAAACACCGATCCCAGAGAACTGATCGATCGAAGGACAACACAGCCCGATGGTGATGACCACTGACCAGTTACTGTGACGTCAAGAAACGTATTTCCGCGGTGTCCTGAAATCCAACAGTAAACATGTACCTGCAGATGGCATAGTGCGCGCGCAAAACAAGTGCGAGATACGCAAATGTTTTACTTACTGGGGAGGTGACAGGAAAAAATGTAACTGGCACCGTAAACGTTTACAAAAAAGATCAATAACTTTAAAAAGGGTGGTTACCCCTACATTTTATTTTATGAAATGAAAATAGCAAGCCTATTCAACACGTGATTAGTTTCTGGTTGTGAAAAAAAGGTATTTAGACTGTATTTCAGCTTAACCAGATGAAGGTTATCAGAGAAGCTAAAAGCGCTGTTGCAACGATTTTTTGTATTACCATTATTATTACCATTATTATTACCATTATTATTACCATTATTATTACCATTATTATTACAATGCAGTTATAAGATCTTTATAAATGTGTTTGTTCTTCTGTCTGTAAAGGCGAATTCTAAGGAAATTTGTGAAAAAATATTCTTTCCTTCTTTTTTCAGACCCAGGCCTTAAACTATTTGAGAGTGGACTGAGTGGATTAAGCACCGCACATTTTTCTCGTAAGAATTTAAGTTTCTTTTTTTTTAAGAATTTAAGTTTCTTTTTATTTTACCTTAATTAAAGATGCGTTCAGTGAATAAGGGTCAAACGCGTTGAAAGTGTAGTTTAAATTTTAATTTTCAAGTTTGTCGTTTGTAATCCGTGTTCATGCATGTTATCCATCCTTGTCCTTTTAAGGTTAATTACTATCTCTTTGCTCTTTTTCTATTTTAGTAGACTTTATCTTCGGGTTGCCTTCAATTTAAAGGTAGCGTTGTACCAGGCCAAAATAACTCAAAATAACAAGATAACATGCCACTTGATAATCTTATCAGTGTACATGAATAGGATTTGTGAGTGTTATAAATTGGGTTTTGACGCCGTTTTTAATGGCATTATTCAACAGTTTTGTTAACTTTCAATTCGTTTCTAAGTATGGTTTGTATGTGATGATAGATTGTCCTAAATTAAAGAGGCATGACCTCGCGCCTTTTGTCAGAGTTAAACGTAGACAGAAACGTTACTACATGCTAAACTCCTCGATACTGACCTTGAGACGTGTGTTGTCAGGAGGTACAATCAATACATGCTGCAGAGGAATATAACCGATCTTATAATGATATTTTACCTATGAAACACTATTTGTTTAGTACTCTCCCTCATAAGAACACTTCGTGGAGGCGACAAACTTCAATCGCATCCATCAGATCTATCATCAGGACGTCAGACCTTCGGTCCTGCGATTAAAACTCAGTTCTTATGAAATACAAGCGATTTTGGCGATTTGCCAACAAAAATAGCGGAACACGAACTGGTGGCTCAACAACCGGGAGATTTCGGTTTCCTTGAACATTCCACAGCAATAAAACATTGATCGACCTCTTTTATCGAACACGGGGGAGCTATACTTCAACCAGAATTAATAAGTATATAGCGTTTTAATCCATTTTAAAACATAAAAAAAGAAAAGAGACCGGCAATTTGAAAATTGAAATAAATAAACTGTAAACTGCTATAAAATGTTTACTGTCGGGTTTGTACCAGTTACGTCTACATTTTTCTTAATTAGCATACGGCTTTCGTTAGAGAAGGTAGAATGCTCCAGATGGTTAGCTCGAGCAGAAATGGAATCACTCATGATGCTAATGAGGCAAATATAATTGGATTCGATGAGGCTCCACAAGTATGTGCAAAATATCAGGCCTGACTAACGCATTCTTCAATGGTTCAACGAAATGTTCGCAATTTACATTTCTTACATATCAGTCTTATCAGTCATCCAATATCAATTTAATTTTATGAGTTTAACAGTTTTATTTTCACATCATCGCGTAAAAACTTCCTGCACCCTAAAATCATTCGGAAATGCGACTGCAATTCCTTAAGCTTGACATCATGTGCCTTCGACACCAAGGGCAATGTTCAGATTTCCGCCGTTTGGAGTTGAAAACTAGACCCAACAGTTAGCTTCAATTTTTTGTTTTGATATTTGCCTTGAAAAGTTGATCAGAACCCAGTTTATTTCAGCGAGACAGTCTTGCTAATTTTCGAGCCAACGAGCCATATGAGCCACGCAAACCAGGGCCGCTAACTGCAGTTTAAAAACTAGTAATAGATAAAAAATAAATTACATAACCACAAGCTAACCTGGTAAATCATGCTAACCAGAGTGCTGTTAAGACTAAAAGAGTGCTAGAATGTACATGTAGTCTAACGGGTATGTCATTTAGGCTAACAAGAAAGCGAGCCATGATTCAGATGGGGGGCTGTAAAATCCGTACTGCTGTTTGGCAATAACACAAAAAGATTATCGATATCAGATGCAGAACAAAATTAATTAGTCGCATTCCAGTGTATGAGTGTATTATATGAAGTCCTCTTTGTAAAATCAGCCTGCCTAGCCGGGAGCACTAGATTCATTAGTAACATGATCTATTTTTGATGTGAAGTTTATATGAAATAATCATTCTTCACTTTCATGATCTATTTTTATTCCTACAGTAAACGGTCGTCGCTAAACAATTTCGGTATCAGTTGAACTATCGTAGTTCATATCCATGTCTTTAGTCGGAACCGCCAACCGGAAACACCTCATAGCCAGAATTGATTATCTTATGATTTCTCTACACGGGAAGTCTGTTTGCTTTGAGTAGAGTTCTTAGTATTTCCTGCCTGCGTTTTAACTTCTCATTTACGTTTTCTCACGTATGAAGACCGCAGTTATACAAAAAGGATCCTTTTAAACTATTATCTCATGTCAATTAAACGCAAAACATAGTCCTCTCTATCCGTGGTGGCAAACAAAGGTAAAGTCTGCATACGAGCCAAGTGGCCCATCAGGCCGGAGCTTATCCCGGTTTCTGTAGCATGAAGCGAGTAGGAGTATTTCTACTCCCCCCTGGATAGGATGCTAGTCCATCGCAGGGTTACCCCCAGCATTAAGTTCACCGGTACCCATTTATACACCTGGGTGGAGAGAGGCCAACTTCATTTTGAATGTTGGTCTGATACTGACTGTAATTTCTCAGAGTTTGCTTGTTTGCTTGTTTTGTCATAATCATATCTAGCCTAGATGAAGACGTCCGATTTCATTAACGAGCGATTAAGGAATCGGGAAATTGACATAACAACGCAAAATATTAAATTGTTTGTGGTCAAAACAAGGCCATTTACTCAATATAGGAGGTAAATATTGATGAATAATGAAAGATGGTAAATTTGCAGCTCTATAATAAAATGGTAAAGATGGAATGTTCATTTGTCACGAGGGTAGGTCAAATAAAATCTGAGCCTCCGACAGGATTCGAACACAAACAGTGACGTTTTCCTAGCAGTATACAGGACGCGTGTCGCTTGTGAACCTAGTAAATGGCATAGCTTTTTACTCTTTTTCTGGCTAACGGCTAACCCCATTGACCTTCATCGAGAGCAAGTAAAATTCTTTGCTTTTTGAATCAGCCATATTTTCACATAATGTAGGATCTATATAAAGACCAAATATCACATACAAATTCAAAGGAACGAGGAAAATAGACAATTAAATGAATAATCCAATGAATGAATGTTCCAAATATCGATTTTAAGTTCTAAGGTAAGAGGTTGATGGATGTCTTATTGTTGTGGAATGTTCAAGGAAACCGAAACTCCTCGGTTGTTGATCCACCAAAGATACTGAATAAATCGGAAACGTTACGTTGACTGTAAAGCTTGCATGACATTTTTTCAGTCCCTTGGCTTTAAGGCGCTCATTTCGAAAACAAATTATTGCCATTTTTGATCGGTTACATAGTGCAACTTCTCAAAAACACATTGGTATAAATAACGGTACTAGGAATCATGCATTTCGACATAGCCATTAACCTGATTAAAACAGTTTTTAAGAAAGTGGACTAAATGGAGAAAGCACCATGCATTTTTCTCGTAAGTATATATTATGCTTACATTGGAAAAGGAAATAATTTAAAGGCATTTGTGTTATAGTTTTCATTACTAGTTTCGTCTACCTTTTTTACCCTCGGTACAAATTTGATATTTTCCTTAGTTCTGCTGAAAGGAAAATACCAAATTGTACCAAGGGTTATATTGACCCACAACATCAACATTTATAGCCCGTTCGCCGGTTATTTCACTTGAGCAGTCCTTGATGAATGGTTTGTAACTTAAGATGGGTAAGTGAGAAGGATTTCGGTCCTTGGCATTGTCTCCAAACAAGTTTTCTCTTATCTATACCATGTTCTGAAAACACCCCTTCAGTAGCGCGTGCTTGACTGAAACATGTGTATCCGTTTATTTGTAGATTGTAACCGCGTATACTTTGTTACACAGTGGAGACCAAGTCACGAAGTGCCTGCTTCAGCTCAGTTTTCATATATAAAGAAGACTGTCGTGAAGCCAATCTTTTGGAAATTCACACAGGCAGACGTAGAATTTCTTCAGGTGTGAAGTGCCAATTTTTCAGTTGACGTATCAGTAACTGGAACAACCACCACAGACAAAAGGACTAGTAAGTTAATAAGACGTATTAGTAAAATAGTGTGGAATTCCTTTTGGAGGAGTATACTACTAAAAGAATTCTTAGGAATAACTATCGCCCCTTTGACACAGCTGCAGGGGACTGTAACGACGACGCCAACGCCAAGGACAACGTTGATTAAAAAAATGAATTTATATTTTACACGATACTCTTAATTCATTTCATTTGTTTCTCTTGTCTCGAAACTGAACTTGGAATACACCGTAAGATTTGACATATGAATTTTAAAAATTATCCGTCGTAGTTCACTTTCTCCACACAACGCAGAATTTGATCATTTCACGTTGTCCTCTTGCAGTATGGCAAAGAAATGTAACATACGTGCACAGCCATTGTATTGCTCATTAACCCCGGCTTTTGTACGTTTAGCGACGTTCCCAAGCCGCTACCGTTGTGGTTTTCTTAAAGTGGCCAAATTTTGCTTCGCGAACTTTAAAAGCAAAACTGCCGGCAAGTGTTCCAAAAGCATTGCCTAGTTGTGAGAATTTCTTGGAGTCATTCTGATGACTCTAAGGATAAATGGAAAGAATGTCAGTTGTTGGAGAAAGGAGAAAGTGCTGCCTTTGTAATGACATCTGCAAATGGTTAGACTTTCTAGTCTTCTCGGATAAGGACGATAAACCTTAGGTCCCGTCTCACAACTCTTCAAAAATTAATTCTGTGGGACGTAAAAGAACCCACACACTAATCGAAAAGAGTAGGGGACGTAGTTCCCGGTGTGGTGGTCTATCTCTCATCTGATGGTTAAATGCCCGGAGATATTAGCTGCATAAGCTACTCTGAAATCCGAGGGCAAATAAAGTGATGTATGTATGTATGTATGTATGTATGTATGTATGTATGTATGTATGTATGTATGTATGTATGTATGTATGTATGTATGTATGTATGTATGTATGTATGTATGTATGTATGTATGTATGTATGT
This sequence comes from Orbicella faveolata, assembly GCF_042242905.1. Classification (NCBI taxonomy): domain Eukaryota; kingdom Metazoa; phylum Cnidaria; class Anthozoa; order Scleractinia; family Merulinidae; genus Orbicella; species Orbicella faveolata. The sequence continues at coordinate 26,816,046 of NW_028301540.1, forward strand.
ATGTTTGTATGTATGTATGTACGTATGTGTGTATGTATGTATGTATGTGTGTGTGTGTGTGTGTGTGTGTGTGTGTGTGTGTATGTATGTATGTATGTATTGTGTTTCTTGTTTAAATTCAGACATGTTTAGTATAATCTTTCATTGCTAATCGGTTTTAGACCAATAATTGACTGATCAAAGCATGTATGTTCTTCTTGTGGGGGTGGTGAATGGTCCTTTCGCCGAATTTCATGGGTGTCGCAATCTCGGTTATGTGCGTTTTGCAGTCTCGATTTTTTCACAAAGCTGTCACACAGTTTCGATTTTTTTTCAAGGCTAAGAAAGTCGCGAAGTACCGATTTGTTTATTTTTTTTTTATGTAAGCTTAAATGACATCTTGGAACCTGCACTTCTCGAGCTCGCATTTAAAACACTTGGAAGTCTCGTTCTTTGAAGTCTTGGTCTTGCAAAGAAAAAAGCTAGTCTCGCATTTACCATTCACCACTACTTCTTGTTGAACACGCCTATAGTCTATACGTGTTAAAAAGTTTTCTACGCATAGTAAAGCGTGCATTTAGCCTAGCAGATTAAGCTCTGGTCCAACGACACCTAACAATCAATAATACTTAATGATGGTCAGTGATAGTTAAAAGTCGAGCTCACGTTTGACCACCAAATACCGTAAAATCCCACGTTAAAGCTCCCCGGTTATAAGCCCCACCGGATATAAGCCCTTCTATTTGCTAACAAAGATATTATTCCGGATATAAGCCCCCGCCCCGATATAAGCCCATCTAATGTGTAAGTGCGTTCCTTTTGCGTTTCTTTAAAAACATCAAAATTTTTAATCGAAAGTTCTAGCGTAATAAGGTGATAGCTCTAAATGTAATAATATGTTATCCTTAATTCGTTTCTCAGATATGTTTTATCTCGTCGTTCCGAAACGTTTTTTTTTTTTGTTACGCTTACATATGCACCCCGGTTATAAGTCCCCCCGTTTATAAGTTATATGAGCCCAGGATTTTAATGTGGGATTTTACGGTTCCATGCTCTATCACTGACTATCTCAGTGCCATACAGGTTGATCTTGTCCAATTTCTTCATGATATTCGGTGATAGTCTTTCCGTTTGGCCACTCTCATGGGTTTGAGTTCAAACTAAGCGGAGCAAAACAAAACTGCCGTTTCGCTATAAGAAGATTAATTAATTAACACTTGTTAACGCAACGTTATTTTACTGTTTATAATTTACGCCGAGGGAGCATGCTAGGCAGCGTTCGCTTGTTGCAAACTATCGTCGACAATGGTCAATTCGTTTTATGAGACGACTCTGCACGGAATCACGGTAGTTGTATTCATCACAACAGATAATATTATTATCTAGTCCAAGATGATTAACAAAACTACCATGATTTCCTGCAGGTGCATCTCATAGAGGGAATATAAATACGTTTTCGATATATTAAAATTCAGCTTGGCAGCGAGGGATAGAGGACACAAACAAAGGAAATTGAATGACCATGTTTATTCATTTCTTTTGTCTGTGTCCTCTAGGCCTCACTATCAAACGTGAATTTCAGTATATCGAAAGTAGTCTATTGGCGAATGCAAACGAACTTCGCGCCTCAGTTAATCAGATGTGTAATCATGTGTGTGATAGTTCAACTATAATTGTCTATCATGCTACGTTAGAATATCTGAATATTTATGGCCCTGAAATATACCCGATTCCCAGAATCTTATTTATCGGCTTAGAGGTTTGCATTATATGATGAATATAGGGTAGTCAGGATCAGAACAATCCTCCATTTTTTTAAAAGATAAGTAAAACAGAATTACTTATGTGATTGTCAACTTACAAAAGTGAACTTCCAACGGTTGCTTATAAGAGTATTGAAGATTCCAAAGGAAATGGTGAAACTGTTTTGTGTCTATCATCAATACCATTTCCTTCCGGGTTGTAAATATCCAAGATTATTCACCTCCACTTAGGTGAATAAATGTTGAGTACAAAGATACAGCGATTTAACGAAAAAGTGATCCATCGCGGCCCATTATCCTTCTCCTAAAGGTTATACCTTTTTCCTTTATTTTTTCCAGAAAGGTCGTTACTAGGAAATGAGAGGTTTGCTTTTAAGTACATGTATGTTTCCAAGCAAGTTACTAAGTTACTAATTCTACTGTTCATCGTAATGGTCCACTAGTGTTGTTTTGTAAGCTTCCGGAACGTTGTTCGATACCTAATAACTGTATATAAGGACTCAGCTAGTTAGTAGAGGGGATTGTTGTTATATATCTACAGAGACCGACTGTTTGGAAAAGCTATAATTAAGAGACCTATAGAGCGATTTTGTGGCATATTCCACTGGAGACATCGATGTTTACTGTGAGTTTTGTCAGTAGTGACTAAAGCCAGTTTAGTAGTGGGCTAAAACTAGTTTAATGGTGAATTGATATTCAGAAATCACTCTTTTGTAATTGTAACTTTCCCGCGTATCGTACTGATAAATCCATTGGGTTCTAATTACTTTATCAGGTCTCTTTTTAATGTATCAGTGTGGAGTGTTTTGTAACGAATCCTTTCGATCGGTTAAATTATACCGTAACCATGCAATTATCGCACAAGTATATTGTACGACTGCTAAAATCACTGAGCTGTGGTGATGGAAACCGTAGATAAACAAAGTTTTTTTTTTTTTCTGTTTGTAAAATTACAATAATTTCCTCACATCTCAGACCCATTTACAGACCATCTACCTGTCTCCGTTAACAAAAAAAACAAAAACATTTTCACAGAACACTTTATAACTTCAAATGGACTAGTGAGTGTACAATGCAAGTAGAACTCTGTATGCATGATAGCACGCGAAACATTATAATTTATATTACGCTGAAATATGTCTTAAACAACATTTCATCCGAAGAGTTATGAGCGTCCTTTAATGGGCCTCACCTTTTTTTAATACGCTCAGAGAAGTTATAGGAGACTTATTTGATCGTATTTCCAGCGACATTCAACGCAAAGTTACAGCGCAAATCGATCTTAGCTTGTTTAAAATCACTATACTGTACGTGAAGAAACTTAGCCACATGGATTGTATTATGCATTTGTTGAGATGAAATCCTTAAGACAAAAGTTGGTTACGGTAATGGTTGTGGACTTATCTCGCTCTTTTCTCTCCTTGCCACTTCATGCCTCGTCCGGAACGCTTCCCTTTCCAGCGAGGTCACCCTTTGGGCGAAGATAATCGTCGGCTCGTGTTAGTGATCCAAAATTCAGAAATAACTTGGCACCCATGATATTGCAAACTAAATTCACCGGCAAATCGATCTTTGTAATTCAAATAATCATACGCGATCACACTTTGATCAAGATTTAAGTCAAGCGATCGAGAATCTTACACGCGTCGATCTGCTGAAATCCAACAAAGAATTACAGATCAGAATTGCTATGGTAACGTCGTCTCCATACAATAAACCAGTCGCAGAGATTGTGGGCGCAATTTGTTTCCCATTATAGTAATACTGGTCGTAATTTGTTATTCATTATATTGAACGTAAAGGCTCGGAGATTATTAGAATTTGAACAAAACGCGCGGGAAATGATTTCTTAATTTACGAGTATCCTATACCATGGCCATTTAATTATCCACTTAAATACCGTCAAAAAACAAGGGGTCACAGTTTCTACTAGCAACTTGTTCCGTATCATTCAGAACATAGTCAAACGCCTTTTCTATATGTACAGATCTTATACGCCCCTACAAACATGTATTTCCACCTATAATGGGAATCAAAATATCGTTTTGCCTAAGTTTTACTGTTTTACATTGACATTTTTAAACTTAAGAATTTTTCTCACACATTCGAAGTTGCTACTCGCTCTATAAATCAGCTAATCGTGATTGGCTGGTCACCAATCGTGGGATCGAGACATTCTCGTGTAATTCTGATTGTCGGGACGAGTGCAACCCAGGTGCAGACAATGTTGCGAGATCACGGTTTTTCGAAACCTTAATTTTTGGAATCGCCAGATTATTCGAAGTAACGGTTTGTTCTTTTGGTTACAAGTAGTGAGAACGCACCCTCGATTTCTCAAACCTCCCATTGTTTCAAACTAATTTCCGATTCTGACTGCCCCGTGGCGGTTCGAAAAATCCTTCCTTTTACTGTAATTAAACTGCTGTTTCCCTGAATAAATCTCGGCTATTGTTGCATAGACCGTTTCCAGTCATATATCTCTGAATGTTCTCGTTTTAGTCCGAAATGACGTTTTGAACGAGAAGAATTGGAGTTTCCACACCGTAATTCGAAACAAAGCGGGTAATTTTCAAATTTTCGAAACCCGTTGATGTTCACATCGGTGGTGTGAAGATGTGCTCAATAAATTGAAATACGGACCGAACATTCACCAGTTGCCGTCAGAAATACTTACAACTCCTATAACGTTAATGACATATGTTTTAGCTGCTGGACTAACACCGTTTTTAGTTGCAATTGGCGTTAAGTATGCATAAGACATTCCTGTGTTTCGACGCGATGTAAAATTTCTCCTACTAGGATATTTTCCTGGCCGACGGGAGCAATAAATCAAGCAATAGTTTGAGAGCAGCCGACAAGACGAGCCGCCTTAAGAGGAGCCGAGAATTATCATGGCCCGAAACTAAGGGTGAATTTGCTGGAAAGGGAAGCGTTAAATTGACTTTTAAAGACTCTTCGAATATATTACACCTTGAGATCGCGTCGTGAACTTTCTCAGGTAGCCCACACAAGCGTTGGCTCCTTTATTTTCCCTAATTTGTTGGGCGTACTTAAGACTCCTGCTAAATTTACATTCCCAAATAGTTATTCACAACAATTTACCCAGAAGGCTTAGTGAATCTTGAGCAAACAGGGTCACAGGAAAAAAAAGAGTTCTTAGAATTCCTTTGCCCCGTTGGTTTTTCGGAAAGGGTTGCAATAGAGCCCAATACAGCGGACCGTGTGGGTACGGTTCACATATACTACTTTGAGTCTCTGTCGGTAACTAAAGATGCTTCTATATGGAAAATAAAATCTAGCCTAACGTGGAACTACCTTTAGCAAATTATGAATACTCTAATGGTGAGATTTAGTAAAGTAAAATAACACGCATTGAACCTATAAGAGTGGAGCGGGCGGCCGGATGCTGAATGCAAATGAATATAGTTTTGTCTCTTTCTTGGCTAGTGTTGGACATTTTTTAACCAAAACTTTCCAAGAAATTACACATAACAGTGGTAGTTTGTTTGCTTGTTTGTTCAGTATTTTCTTTTAACCGGCGTTTTCTTATCTTGCCTACTATTTACTATTATTTCGCGGCGAGATCATCATGTATGCAATCTCGGACCGGATACTTAAGTTTAAACGGAACACTTAAACATGGGTGTAAAATATGCTAATTACATGGAACACGGTTCATGTCGCAATAGTTGAGTTATCTCGCCCAACATTGAGTCTTTTGAAGGGTAGCGTGGGTGGGTGGATATCAAAAGATAAACCTTTTGACTTATGACAAAACGTGCGAAAAATTCAATGTGTAGTATTTGCTAGGCCAGTCGAGCATGATAATTAATGATCACGTTCTCAGGACAAAGTTCTGAGAAGGGAGGAGTAACCATACACCATTCAAATGATCGGAATTACACGGCCCTTAAACATGCTTTACGTGACCGTAAACGGTGTTTACCTTGTTAAGACTGTAGACTGATGCAACACATCCGTCAGTCTTTCTAGACCCAACTTAGTGGCAATCGGTAAATGTTTACGTATTTCAAATATTTGAAAATAGGCGAGGCTTTATAGATGAATACCTTTGATGTCCGTTAATGATGTCCAATAAGATTTGGCCTCAGTTACTCCAGTTTTAAGCTGAAAGTAAAGAAACTCTTTTCTACGCAACATTTACACGAAAATTTAGTGAACTGTAACCGAGAAATACTTATATCAGTTTATCGCAACTAATGTAAAGTCTACAGGGGCAAAGAATTTTGGCCCAAGGTAGACAAATGGATTGTTATATCGGACAATGATGAATTCTAATTTTTTGAACTGGATGAAAACAGAACAATATTTCGATCGAAGACAACTTATCTGATAAACGCAGAAAACGCGGTGACATATCGTTAAAAGACTACTATGCTGTCAATATATTAAAGTTAATATCAAGTGGTCAATAAACTACTATTGTGCTATCGTTACACGTCTGTCCACTTGACCTCAGAATGAAGGTATACTTTCTCATCCACGCGGGTTAGCGACACGCACGCGAGAACGGAAGTTTGCGCATAGAGAAGACTTGAATATAATCTTTGATCCTTATGGCAGATTCACTTTACGCGCACGAACAGAATATCGGTAGAAAAAGATTAAAATGAACAGATAAAGAAACTGTATTTTTTAAGCTGTCATATTGGCTTTGAAAAACGCCATAACAAGAAGCCAAACAATGAACACGGCAGTGCCGGCTTTTTCGTCATTGAAACATGTACCACCATATGTGTACAGGCAAACCGTGATCTATTTTCGCTCTGAATTAGAAACCTAACGACCTAAGCAATCCACTGCTACTAATTTCTGTCCACTAAAGGCCGTTAGTAAACATACCGCCAGCAAAAGCAAACAAACAAACAAACGATATAAAAACAAGTTCAGTTTGATCCATGCGCGTTATTTGAGGTGCCTTGTTAGAATTTATCTGCGCCAAGTCTCGCAAAATCACCAGGGACAGGTCTGAAAGGCGGTCCTTCAGCTGCTTTCACTTTTCGGATGAAAACGCACCATCTTAGAGGCAGCTTTTTGTATTTTTTCTAGCGAATGCACATCAATTGCGACGCTTCAGCCGGTCGTTCTAAATAACTAAAATTTTCGGGCTGTGTTCAGGGGCGACTCTTTTTCTACTTGGTGTTAGTGGCGCGGAACTTGCTGCTACCTTGGTGTTTTTATTTCTGAAATTCTATGAGAACAGGGCTGTACTCCTCTAAGGCTGTGGGTGTAATTCGTAAAAACACTGAGTTCTTATAGTCGTTTTGAAATTCTTCGTTCCAGTTCAAATTTATGTCGTTGGCGCATGGGTGGGCACTTTATATGTAGACCGTGATGTAAGTAGTCTGAATTGGTGGTTTTCAGTGTCACGCCATAAAAAATAGATTAAAATAAAAATCAAATCTGTTCAACAGATAAAGTCCAGAATCTGAGAAAAGAAAGAAGGTAAATATGCCAAGACTCTCGCCAAGATTCAGGTCACAACAATTTTTCTTATGCAAGATATGGGGAAAAACTTTTTACCTAAATTTACAGAGATTTGTATGGAGACGCGATGTTGGTGCCCATCCGGATGGGCACCAACATGGCGGCCGGAAACCAACAGAAACATCTGTGACTGAGTTTTGCTACAAAAGCGTGCATTTATCCCTCGAGGAACTCTAAAACATTAAAATAATACTTTTTCTAATACAAGAATTGTTCAGATAGCCAAATTCCCCGCAATAAGTCACTTTTTTAACCAACATGACAGCTCTCTTCGCCGTCATGTAAATGCCGCGTCACGCAAAAGCTTAGAAATCCAGGCGCAGTCTATCACAAAACCAAGAACCCATTCGGAGCAAAACTTTCTATGAATATTAGTTTTCAGCTGCTCTTATACATCATTAAAGTAAAATCTCAGGAAGATCGATAGTTTTGTAGTTTGAATTTTAGTGACGTCATGTGAAAACCGGCAATTCCAGCCGTCTCTTCCCCTGAGCAGTTAAATGTTTATAAGGCAGACTAACGTAGCAGTGCATCATGAACGGCAAAACGATATCTTACATCATAGTCTGAATTTCAGCCGTCTCTTCCCTTCACCCCGCGCCCCCCTCGGGGTAAAGGGAAGAGACGTTAATCATTCACGACTAATATTTGTTCATCTGCTTGTCACAATCTCAGTGGAACCCATTCAATTCACCCCATGCACTATCAAACTCGATGTGTACCCTTATTTGACAACTTCGTAAACCTTTACCAAGTAACGTCTGAACCACTTTACATTAATAAAGGTAAATATAAATCACTAAACAGCAGGGAAAGAGTCCCTATTTTAAAAGGCTAAGTGAGAAATGAATTCCGGGCACATTCATTGTACATTTTTTCACGGTCTACTAGGGCCAGTTAAATAATAAACACTATGCTGTCAAATGTATAATTTTTCACTCATTTTCATTTTCTATACTAAGTTTAATTTGGCTCAACGGTTAAAATTAGACAGCGACACAACATTGTGCTTCACCAGGTGGTCCGTCGTATGAACGGTTTACTTCGAATTGAATGATTGGGTTTAATTGTTGTTGACATCGTGATGGTTTAACAAACGACGCTAAATTAGCTTAAATTAACATAGACATGCAACTGGGGGCTCCACGTTCTGAAATCACGCAAAGGTCACGGTGATAAAACATGCATTATGCTACGATCTGCTACAATAAAGACAAAGTGGGTCTTGAAATCTCTTTGTCTTCTGTGTTGTCTCAGTAACGACTGCGGATTTTGATTTAATACCCCATTACTTTTTGTAGAATTAGAACGATTATATTATTTAGATAACATTACGTCAGTGTCAGGTTTGTTAAATCTTAAATTGGTAATTACCTTAATTTTCCAGCACGTTGGACGCCATGTTCACGCCGCCTCACATGCAACATTCAATTTCTACACCTTTTGCTGTTCATTTACAGAAAATAAACATTCATTTGTTTCCAAGTTTCTTTCATTATGATCATTAAACTCTCATTAACACCAATATGACCTTCATTTGCGCGTAAGGAACGTTCAAGAAAAACATTTACATATGCATTAACATTCAAAATCATCAAAAGAAAAACAATACCTTCATTTGACATTCATTGACTGTAAATGTATTTTCATTTTGGTCGAAAAAAAATTCGTTGTCACGAAACGACAATCATTTACACTTTACGACATTCAGTTTTCAACAAAAGACTTTCAATAACACAATTTGCATGAGAACTAACATTCAATTGCATTACTATGCAACCATATCCATGAAGGTAACAATCTTTAATGCGGCGAGACAAACATTACAGCCATAATAACATTTATTTTTGAAAGATAGAATATCAAATTCGCTGAACGATTTATCCTTCAATTGCCACACTAGTAAATAGTAAATAGTCTTCGTTGACATCTTCAAAAGCCCTGACTATCCTTTCGCGGTGTTCAAATGCGATTCTATTTCTTCGTGGCATTTCTGGACAAATCGAACTGTCACTACATGTACATGTATGTCACACGAATACTGTAGTGCGCCCTCTGAGTTGTACGCAAAAAGTTTCGTAAGTGGCCGAATTTATATCTGCAAGGGGAGGATTGTGAAATTATGATTTGAAAAAAGTACATATGGTCCCTTGTTCTATAATCAAATTTTCGAGGAAAATTGGGCGAGATATCTCTGTTCAAAAGAATTACGCTAATGGGCGATTGTTTTCTCTTCACGTTAGGTGAAAACACGGTAATGTATGTCTCACCGCATTTAAGATTGTTACCTTCATGGATATGGTTGCATAATAATGCAATTGAATGTTAGTTCTCATGCAAATTGTGTTATTGAAAGTCTTTTGTTGAAAACTGAATGTCGTAAAGTGTAAATGATTGTCGTTTCGTGACAACGAATTTTTTTTCGACCAAAATGAAAATACATTTACAGTCAATGAATGTCAAATGAAGGTATTGTTTTTCTTTTGATGATTTTGAATGTTAATGCATATGTAAATGTTTTTCTTGAACGTTCCTTACGCGCAAATGAAGGTCATATTGGTGTTAATGAGAGTTTAATGATCATAATGAAAGAAATTTGGACACAAATGAATGTTTATTTTCTGTAAATGAACAGCAAAAGGTGTAATAAAACTGGGTCGTGCAGTCTCACGAGCGCTAGTTTCTTAACTACAAAACTGTTATCGAGTTCAACTTTGAACGTAAAATTAAGTTCATTTTATTGAAGCAATAAAGTTACAATGTTTCTGTGCATTTACTTTAGTCTATAACGGAGTTTATACGCAGTTATAACGCGTTCAGTTTAAAAGTAAAGCCTCTTCTGTCTTTTCTTATCAAACAGATCTCTATTTTATTTTTATTTTTCTTACAGCAACTGATGATTTGTCGGCAAATCGATTTCTAGCCAGGACTGATAATTATTGTGTATTTTGGCATCAATCAAATGCAACAGAACGTGACATCAGAGTTTTTAGGAGTTTGAAATGAAAATATGTAAGATATTTGTAAGAAAACTTTTTTTCATAACACGAGCAGTACCGAGGGACAAATCGGCTACGAGGCGGCAAACTACATTGATAACAATTATTAAATTATCGTGTAACTGCTGTGTACAAAAGAGTTTCTTTACTTTCAGCTTAAAACTGGAGTAATTGAGGCCAAAATCTTATTGGACGTCATTAACACACATCACTGAAGGTATGAATCGAAGCTTCGCCTATTTTCATATATTTGAAATGCGTAAACACAATTTTACCGATTGCCACTAGGTACGGCCCAGAAAGACTGACGGATGTGTCACATTTCTGAAATCTTAACAAGGTAAACACTATTTACGGTCACTTAAAGGATGTTTAAGGGCTGCGTGATTCCAATTATTTCAACGGTGTGTGGTCACTCCTCCCTTCCCAGAACGTTGTCCTGATAACGTGATCATCCAGCTGACTGATGCTCGACTGGCCTAGCAAATACTGCACGTTGAAATTTTTGCACGTTTTGTCATAAGTCAAAAGGTTGATCTTTTCATATCCGCCCACCTTCTCTACCCTTCTAGAGACTTCATGTCGGGCGAGATGCACAGGGTTCCATGTAATTATTATATTATCCACCATCCGGTCCGAGATTACATACATGCATAGGCGTGCGGATACCTTTGGGAGCTGTGACCTACTTGCCCGAAAAATTTACGCAATGCCCGAGTGCAAAAGTGTTGAAATCGGGATCCAAACGAACCCAAATAACATAAAAAACAAAAAATGTTCACAATTTCCACATCTAATGAAACTTCTAAAAATACTTATATTCAAAGCTTACATAATCAATCAATCATACTCTGTCAACAGTCTCAACCCGAGTAAAATTTACAACTTGTTAATAGAAAAATTCTAAAAAAGGTAACTAACTAGAAACTTTATTAACGAGTTTTGGAAATCACGCAAACAGCATTATTTTTTAATCTTTTCTCTCAATTGTCGTTGCCCGAATCATTAGCGTTTTGCCCGCAGTCCCCCTTGCCCCCCACCCCCCCCCCCCCCCCGCTCGTGCGCCTATGCATATATGATCTCGCCTTAAAATAACAGTAAATAGTAGGCGATGTAAGAAAAGACCGGAAAAAAGAAAATACTGAACAAACAAGCAAACTAACTAACTCTGTTATGTGTAATTTCTTGGAAACTTTTGGTTAAAAAAATGTCCAACACCAGCCAAGAAAAGGACAAAACTATATTCATTTGCATTCAGCATCCGGCCGCCCACTCCACTCATAGGTTCAGCATGTTTGTTTTACTTTATTAAATCCTCATTCTTGAAATTCACAGTAGTTCCCTATAAGTTACATTTTTATTTCCATTGGTATCTTCGGTTACCAACAGAAACTAAAACTAGAATATATGCCGAGCGTACCCACTGGGTCCGCCGTATTCGGCTCAACGCTTTCCAAAAAACCAACAGGGCAAAGAACCTCCAATTTTTCTAGTAACCCTGTTTGCGCAAGATTCACCTAGGCGTTCCATTGATCTGGGTGAATTGCGGTGAGGAACTGTTTCAAATCTAAATTTGAGCAGCATGTCTTGAGAACGCCTAGCAAATAAGGGAAAATACAGGAGTCAACATTTCGTGGACTACGTACCTGATCACCTGAGAACGTTCACGACAATCTCAAGGTTTAAAATATTCGTATTGTCTTTGAAAGTCAATTAAACCATTAGAGGAAAATCAATGAAACGTCTGAAACGTGGAGATGATACGATATTTCCTCTACGGAATCACGGTCCTGCCGTCGACGCAATACAAAAGATAAGCGGTAGAGTTGGTTACATTGAAATCCACGTAAATGCAGCTTAAAGTAAAAGAGGACAACGGCCTCGGGATATAGAAGCTTTACGAGAGATAATAAACAGATAAAGTAACCAGTTCAATTCCAGTTTACTGAGCAAAGAAATTGTTTCGTGCCCTGTTTGAATATTTACAATTAGATGTTGCCAAGCGTGCAAAGTAAAGAAAGAAGCCTTCTTAGAGCCGGAGGGTTTCAGCATTCTTCTAAAATAGTGACACCTCTCTAAATAAAAAGCTACATTTGCCGCGTTTCTTAGTACACTCAGCGTGTTATATAGATTTTCCCCGAGACCTGACTGGCTTTCACGCTTAGTGCTTAAATGACAATATGATATAGTGCCCGTGCTGCTCTTAAAAGAGAGAAATATTCTTCAATTTTGTCTTTAATATACTGAAAATTGTATGGTTTGGAAACAAGAGTGTGGCAAATATGGACAACCCGTAGCGCATAAACAATGCGCGTGCCCTATTCTATGGTTCACAAATATTATCACTCACTCGTCTCCCCGCCCGAGACAACAGTGTTGTTATTTGGCAAGCCAAGGACTCCTTTATTTAACACCGCTTGCATAGAAAACTGATTATACAATCTTACTTATCCGTGACTAATCGACAGACAAACATCCCTCGGAAGAAAATAATCTGTGCCTCAGTCACTTCGCTGGTTCGCGTGAGTTATGTAAAGTTTCGTGACTTTCGATTCACGGCCTTGGAAAAAGTGGGTTAGTGGGCTGGAAAAACTAATTTCAACGTTATCCAATACACAAACTAAGTAAGAAACGAGATTGACTTAAAGAAACTCAAAACAATTTATTCTGTATTGATCGATTCTGTAGGAAACTTTGCATGGCTATTGAATTATTCAGTCAATGTTCTCGGCAAGAATGTTCACGCCATGTCTAAGGTGTGGTTTTACGGGGGTGTAGCAATGAAAAAGGAACAAATTGATATACCATCCTACGTGATTTGTTGTCTACGGCGTTTGAAATTTGATATCAACAGAGAAATCCGTAAAATTATTGTGACCCAAATGGACCAGATATGTTTGTTTTGCCACTTTGTTTACATTATGACCACGATCGAGTCCCAGTATTGGATGTTTAGCTAGCTTTATGCGCAACCTCTCTATTGACCTTCATTTTAAAAATACACCCTCTTCGTCGAACGATCTGTGAGATAAAAAGTACTTAAGACCCTTAATTATTTTCGCCCACGTACCTATGTATGTGGGGGCTGGTGGGTCAGTTCTTCGTCGCGTCGCTTTGGTTGTAACAAGGACTAATACTTTTTTCATTAGTAATCTATTTTATTTCAGCTACATGCAGGATGAAATTCTTTTCATTTTTAATCAATTACATGTGCAAGAGCGGTTAAAATAAATCGTACATACATTAAAACCTAACCGTATAAATAGACGCTCTAAGCGTTAAGACCATCGTAACTTCGATCTAAAAGAACAAGCTTGTTACAAAGAGGGCAACATGGATTTAACACATATCTTTCTAGTAAGTAAAATAAGCGTCAATGACTAAGTCATTAGTTGCAACTTTTGATACTTTGATTAGGGATTCTTTTTATGTATGAAGTCGACGAAACTGTCGTATGATTTTGCCAGCATTGTATTTCATCCCCGTGTGCAATAGCTGTTTCGTTTTAAAAAAGGATGTGCTTTAGCCTTCCTAATTTTACGACAATATTTTCCCTGCACTACAAATGTCCTTGTCAAGCACATAAAAACTAAGTATATATAGCAATGCTTTCTGAGGTTCTTCCGGTAGATATTAAAGTTTTTCTTTTGTTAATTTACTAGATTGTGAAAAAAATAACTTTGATGGTAATTAATTTTATTTGCAACCTCTTACTTGAAGAAAAGTAATCAATTTTATCCAGACATTGTTTCCACTGTACGTGTACTGTATGCAAAATCAACTAGCAAAACTGGCATCAGTTGATTGGTTACCTTGGTTACTGTACATGTTGATATATGGGGTGTATTTTCATATCTGTAGACCGTGGTAGTATTCTTTTTGGCCCATGTAGAAGTCGGATCAACGTTGACAATAAACAGACCACGCCTTATGCAATCACTTCGCAGACTAGAGCAGAAGTGCAGCGGAGGAAATCTCCTTAAGATTCACACTAATAAATGTACCAACGGACAGTGTGAGGCAAAGTTAGATGGGGCGTCGACACGAGAAAAAAAAGCACGTAAGTGTTGCTATAATGCTACCGTCCGCGTTAACACAGGCTACGAAATTGCCGAACGCTGATTGGTCAGATTGTAACATAGCTGAGGAAAATTACAGCAAGTTGAATTAAATCCAGACTGAACGAATTGGGACAGATGCAAGGACCATTAGATTTAGTTTTCGCTGATTTGAGATTGCTTTGAGTCATACACTACTGAGCTCATATGAATTTGACAGCAAGATTCATTAAAATTTTTCTGCTTTAAAAAAAGTAACGACCCGATCTCTGCTTTTGGAGAAGGAAGGAAGAGGGAGGGACTGAGAGAGGGACTGAGGGGGGCGGCGGTAAAATATTCTATTAAAATCACCAGACAAGGGCCTTGGGCAGATAAGTTCACGGCAGAAATATTTAACGGGAAATTCAGAACCATTTCCGTTTATTGTATTTGCCTACTACAGAAATTTTGTCAGCTTTCAAGATTAAATTTGTTTCAGGTTTTCGCTAATAATGTATTTTTTATCTCAAAGAATTTTGGATCATAAATATCGCTACAGGAAAGAAGTGCATTGAGGTCTGTCATCATGGATACACTTACGCACTAAAGGCGGTCGTCAACAGCAACAATGTTACTTTTATAAAGGTGAGCGTGACAAAAACTATTTTCAACTGATCATTTTTAAAGTGGTTTTCAAATGAGTGTCACAAAACTAGAGAAATCACTACGCTGAGCGAGTGCCTTCAAATACTCGCGCCACTTTGTCATACAATCAGTAGTAAGATCAAAAGGAATTGGGAATCACTCGATTACGTTTCCCGGGATTTATGATTGGTTTTCTGGATTGTCTGCGTCCTATGTAATTGGCCAGAATGGTTTATGATGATTATTAAAACTCAAAACAGAAGGCCAAACAATATACAGAAAACCTCACCGCAAAGTTACAAAACTCAAATCAAAATTCTACCTTTTCCTGGGTTAACTTAACCGGGCTCTGAACAATCCGGCCCAGGCGCAACGCTTTTAGGCTGGCCTAAATCTTTATATTATACGGGACGGTTTGTCCAAAATGGTTCCCCGCGAGGCTGAACTGACAAAAATTTGGGTACCTATAGGACTGAGTTGGCACTTTGTGACTGCATGAGATTTATCGAGTTGTATATTCATGTCAGTAAAGACGTGACAAACTGAAACAAAAAGAATACTAATAAAACTAGACGCTCTAAGAGCGTTTGCTCAGGCTTCGTACCGCAAGTAGGCGTATCGAACACAACAAAAACTTTACATTGTGTCTAGACATCCCGCAGCCGGGAGGGGTTTTCAGAAAACTAGTACTAGATACCCGGCAATCTGAAATTATTATAGAATTTCCGCGAAATAACTCATTACTTAGAATAGCAGAACTTTGTTTAGACATGCCAAGCGATTTCAGGTATTATTTTTGTAGTTGAGGAAATTTTCCAGCTTGGAAGTACTATAAAATCTCGATTTTTGGACATTTTCTCCATTATGAAAATAATATTTTGTCAGAAATGCCAAGCAACTCTAAATAACGTTTTGTTTCAGTTGGGGACGAATTCTCCCGGCCATACTACAAAAATCTTCACTCACGGGCAAGGTTGTTCAAAATACTAGCTACTCGGCGGTCAATAATTCATAGATAATCAATTTCCGCGAAGATCATCGTTATTATTTGAAACCTCCCGAGAGTATATGAGTATTTTGATCTTTGGTCATAAACACCACGCGATCATGTTATTCAATGATTTGAGTTTGCCAGTTGTCTGATGAACTTTGCGTGACTCACAGGCACGGATTTTCAAGAAAAGAAATAAGCTATATATACCCGGCAGTCAGAAATTCTTTCCGCAGGTTCGAAATGTCCATTCGAACCTGCTGAGAATGCTCGATCTCTGTGTGGAAATGTCAAGCAATATAATTCGTGGGCCAACCCGTTCCGAAAACGATCGACATCTTCTTCGAGTCTTCCCCAACCTTTTTTCACAAATCACTGCATTCTCACGAAGAGCGAAAGCTGTCACATTCTCATCCCCAGTTTCCTCGCACAACGCTAGGATTGCCTGGGACCATGACCCCCCATTGGGCGACCAAGTACGACGACGACGACGACGACGACGACGAACGGCTTGCATTTTTAGACTAAGGCTTTCCTACGGAACCCTGAGTAAAAAGCGCTGCTTACGGTAAGGTTTGGCCTGATTTAAAAGGTTGAATTTGTTAAATTTGTCTTTTTTGTTCTCTTTTGCATTTTCAGAATCAAAGATGTGTCGACACTCTTAGCAATGAGTTCCAGTTTGAGGAGGATATAATATCTGAAAAACCCCTTATATACAAATTCAATATTGATAATAACAAGTGTCTAGGAGTAAAGGAAGGCTGTGATGATGCGACCTTATATTTAATCAGTTATATTGAAGGGAAAGATCGCGATAGGCGTTGTTTCTTTCAAAAACCATGAACACCAACACGGTAGTTCTTTTTCTTGTATTTGCAATCATTTAAACAAAATAAAAACCAGCAGTTATGATTAAGATTTGTATTTTTTGTGGAATTCTCCCTACGTGATAAAATGTTTTTGATTCATACGTAAAGTTAGGTGATACTGTCTTACTGACTTTCCATTTGTATTATCAAACCTTTTTAAACCACTCCTTGACGCCGACCAGTTTTGGAGACTTTATTCTACATTATAAATGTGGTTGTACAAACAGCGTCCCGGAACATTTTTGCGTATATTTTCTTGCGTTTGACCGGTATTCTACTCATGTTCTTAATTGAATTATTGTCTTATCTGGAGACCTGAAAGAAAATCATTAGTAGAAGAATCGAACCAAGTCGATGAGGTACAGCCGAGTTGAAAGTCAGGGCAATTAGGCAAAAGGTTTAGTACGCACTGCAAATGACTGCAGTTCAAAACCTACAATTTTCAATATTTTATTAACGGCAGAATTGAAGAACAATTTTGCATTTCATAAGCAGCACGTGCACCATTGACGGTAAGACAACGTGTCCGACTTTTCTATGAGCAGGAGAGCCAACCAGATTCGCCTTTCTAAAGAAACGAGATAAAAACTGAGAAAATTGTTTGTATAATCTTATTAAACAGCATTTTGCTAAGTGAGGCAAGAGTAACCAATCTAGGAGACATAAATCCGGTTACTTTCAACTATGGGATGTTGGGCATTCTGTCACGTAAGTCCAAATGGGGATCGATATTTTACATTTACTTAAATCTTCATAGTTATCCTTCATCACCCATGGGGGAGCATACAGTGCTTTGCCAATGCTTTGGCTCTCTCCTAGGAGTAGCTTACTCTTTCCAGCGGCTGCAGCATGGACAACTTACGACGGTGTCAAATTCTCAAGCACATGCCAAATTGACGTTTGACAACAGCTTCGTTCCTCAGTTCTGATTTTTAATCAAATAAGTCGGAACTAATTTTGACAATTCTTCAACCCACGCAATAAAGAAGGCCACAGTCCGGCACGTGTTCTATCGCAGTTACTAATGGGTAGTTTAGCCACAAGTTGACAACGCGATATGGATTTTCGGCGAAGCTGATTAGGATAATTGAACAAGTTAAACCGGTAGTTTTTTAAGAACAGGCCAGAGCCTTCGTTGACGGAAAAGTAAATACGGTAACTAGTGATCCCTAGTATCCACCCTAAAATCGCTTTGTTTCAGTGACGGAAAACGCCGGAAGTTGCGTTCTGACACAAATACAAACAAACAATATAGAGTGGATATATATTGACACATTATTGAGCTGTTACAATTGGCAATCAAAGAACGCGGTTTCGACAGCACGATTTAACGTAACCATGTCTCAGTCTTGTTTCACGAGAAAAGGAGAAAAACAAAGGCCTGCACATGGCCCACGTTTAGAAAGTGCTTTGTAATCACGACTGAAACAAATACAACCCTTAATTGACACAGATTACGGATCGTTGCTTGCGGTTGCGCCCGATTACCCGCGATATTGTTTGATTTTCAAAATTACTGAACTAGAAAGGGCATGTGCTAAAACCCAGACGGTGGATTCTGGACGATAGACGATGGACGATGCACGATGGACGATGGACGATATCTCTGACATTCATTTATTTCTCTCAGACAAAGTATAAAATTGTCACACAATCTTTTGCTCTTGTCACGCGATGTTAAAATATTGAACAGCGAAAATTCGTGCCCTCCCCCCTCCCCCGAGAAAAAATCTAACTTATTTGAACTGGACAAAGTTATGATCGCGAATTGTTCGTCACGCAATTTCACGAATTCCTTCTTTTATCACGCGATGTCACCATGGAATTTTGAAATAGTGCACAGCGAAAATTCGTGCTCCCCAGCAAGAAAAAAAAAAACAAACTTATTTTGACTGGACAAATTTTGACCGCGGATTCTTTGTCACGCAATGTCAGTTATTCATTTATTAAATTCTGACAACAAAGTATAAATGTGTCACACAATCGTTTTCTTTTGTCCCGCAATCGATTGCTTTTTCACATGAATTATTCCAGACTGCACGCAGAAATGACGCAGGAGAATCGTATCCCATACGGCAAGCACGTGGTATGTTTTTGCATGAGTTGCCGTGGGGTGGGGGGGGGGGGGTAAATAAGCAGCCTCACCTTAGTTTTTAAGCTGTTTTGGTGAAGCTTTCCACAAGCGGTCTGCCAGGATTATCGGTGCTTGCCATTACCAGTTTTCCCTTCCTTTCCTTACGTGTTTCAATTTCATTTTCGCCAGCTCTGAAAGTTTTTATTGCAAAATACCAGCGCTTACACTTGCCAAAAGGCCAAAAGATTTTTTTTTCGAAGCATGAACTTTTACACCAAGCGAACCCGAAAATGGGAATCGTGATAATTTGTCCATTCCCTTAAAGTTAGATTTTTGCTGGGGGAGGGGGAGGGCACGAATTTTTGCTGTTCAATATTTCAAAACTTCATGGTGACATCGCGTGACAAAAGCAAAAGGTTGTGTGCAAAATTTATACATGTATATGTACTTTGGCTGAGAGAAATAAATGAATGCGTGACATTGCGTGACGAAAAATCCGCGATCAGAACTTCGTGATAATTTGTCTAGCCCAAATAAGTTATATTTTTGCTCGGGGGAGGGGAGGGTGGAGGGCACGAATTTTCGCTGTTCAATACTTTAACATCGCGTGACAAGATTGTGTGACAATTTAAATGCCAAATAAATGAATGTGACAATTAAATGAGTGTCAGAGACATCGTCCATCGTCAATCGTCCATCGTCTATCGTCTATCGTCCAGAATCCACCGTCTGGGTTTTAGTACATGCCACTAGAAAGACCGCGGTTGAAATCTCATGTAATCGTTTGCGACTGATTCATTTCAGGGTTGGAAGGGGCATTAAGAGTGCCTGCCTGTAAAAATCAGACAAATTCTTAATTTCGCGGCAAGGGTCGAAAATTCGATTTCGCTCATATTCCTATGGTAGATAGGCTAGGGCATGACAAAAACTACTGGATAGCTTTTTTGGCAAAATATCCTTTTATTTCAAAGAAATATGCCAATTACCAAATTCGGTTAAAATCGTTTTGACGCACCATTTTATTACACAAGTTTGAAAGCCTCGCATGCAAAACCATATCATTCTTCCGTCTTTAAAACACTCAAATATTTTTATGCAATGTTTAATTGTGTACTGGGTTCATTTTACGGAATGTTGCGGTTTTTGTTGGGTGCAAAATAATTAAATTTCGAAGACATGTATTTCATTCACTTAAAAGTACTTCGTAAAAATAATTGATTTTCACCATGTGCAAAACCTTCAAATGGCTTAAGCTTCTTGTGGTTGAATCGCAGAAGGATGGTCTACAGATTCCTGTAAAAATTGCTTTGGGCAAATGATTGTGAGCGACGCGAGAGCTTTTCAAAGTATGTTAAAAATGCAGACATTTGACCATCCGTCGTCAAATTTCAATTTACGGGTTAGAGATATATTTTAGCACCCGCCTCATGTCTTGAGCTATATTAAGTTGAAATAGACACAGAGCTGATAATTTCGAAATGTTCTAACCTTATTTGCTGTAAAAGGCAGGTCCAAAAGCCGATTTGACGTGTTTCTGTCACCATTCCTCGCACATAAAGCAGAAGTTTGCTTTTGTTTACACAACGTCCGATGTACATCGCCAACTGTCAACTTATTTAATGGTCGAATACCATGAATCTATGACCCTCTTTCGACACATATGACCACCACTGCATCTAAGTCAAAAACGGCTAAGTGATTTGTTGATAGTTGCTTGCTTTGCACTACACCAAAATATTACGTTTGATCATCGTTTGATCTGTTGCTGCTTAAATCCTTGCTTGCAGCGGTTCCTCGTTTGTTCGTCACGCAATGCTGATATCCCATTTTAGAGGGTAAGGGTAGGACAATTTCTATCCTAATAAGTAGGGCTCCATAAGGCTTGGAACCACAGGTAGCACACAACCTTGTTGAGTAGGAAGAGATTCAATTAAGCAATGAAAAGAATGAATAGTTAACCATTGCCTGTGTTGTCATCTTTTACTAGACCACCGCAAACCACATGCCCTGCATAAATGGTGTAACGCTGAACTCGTACCTAGGTCTTATCGCGCTGTGCAATTATTTTTGGTTTACATATAATACAGTGGGCTACCCTCGGGGAAATGGGGGGTGGTCGCTTAATAGGGGTTGGCCGCTTAATAGAGGTTGGTGTACCTTGAATATCTTTTAACTACCTGGTTATAAAATTTCTTAGTGAACATGGAGTCAATTTAAGACAATCATTATAGACGTCATCCTGAGAGACCCAGGAGCAGTTACTGAGAGCGGGGAAAAGTCTAAAAGGGTGAGAAAAAAGTTCGCGAAGACCCGTTTAGACTTTTTCCCCGCCCCCACTAACTGCCCCTGGGTCTCCGCTAAATTTCGTAGTAAACATGGAGTCAATTCAAGACAATCATGATAGACGTCATTCTCGGAGACCCCGGGGCAGTTAGTGGGGGTGGGGAAAAAGTCTAAACGGGTCTTCGCGAACTTTTTTCTCACCCGTTTAGACTTTTTCCCCCTCCCACTAACTGCTCCTGGGTCTCCCAGGATGACGTCTATAATGATTGTCTTGAATTGACTCCATGTTCACTAAGAAATTTATAACCCGATAGTGAAAAGATATTCAAGGTACACCAATCTCTATCAAGTGGCCAACCCCTATTAAGCGGCCACCTCCCATTTCCCCGGGGGTAGCCCACTGTATTATATGTAAACCAAAAATAATTGCACAGCGCGAAAAGACCTAGGTACGAGTTAAGCGTTACAGTATTTACACAAGGCGTGTAGGTAGCGGTGGTCTTGTAAAAGATGACAACACAGGCAATGATTAACTATTCATTCCTTTCATTGCTTAATTTAATCTCTTCCTGCTTAACAAGATTATGTGCTCCCTATGCTTCCAAGCCTTACGGAGCCTTACTTACTAGGATAGAATTGTCCTACCCCTACCCTCTAAAATAGAATGACAACATTGCGTGACGAACAAACGAGGAACCGCTGCAAGCAAAGATTCAAGCAGGAATAGATCAAACGATGATCAAACGTAATATTTTGGTGTAGTGCAAAGCAAGCAACTATCAACAAATCACTTAGCCTTTTTTGACTTAGATGCAGTGGTGATCATATGTGTGGAAAGAGGGTCATAGATTCATGGTATTCGACCATTAAATAAGTTGACAGTTGGCGATGTACATCGGACGTTGCGTAAACAAAAGCAAACTTCTGCTTTATGTGCGAGGAATGCAGCAAATAAGGTTAGAACATTTCGAAATTATCAGCTCTGTGTCTATTTCAACTTAATATAGCTCAAGACATGTGGTGCGTGCTAAAACATATGTCTAACCCGTAAATTGACATTTGACGACGGATGGTCAAATATCTGCATTTTAAACATACTTTGAAAAGCTCTCGCGTCGCTCACAATCATTTGCCCAAAGCAATTTTTACAGGAATCTGTAGACCATCCTTCTGCGATTCAACCACAAGAAGCTTAAGCCATTTGAAGGTTTCGCACATAGTGAAAATCAATTATTTTTACGAAGTACTTTTAAGTGAATGAAATACATGTCTTCGAAATTTAATTATTTTGCACCCAATAAAAACCGCAACATTCCGTAAAATCAAGCTAGTACTCAATTAAACATTGCATAAAAATATTTGAGTGTTTTAAAGACGGAAGAATGATATGGTTTTGCATGCGAGGCTCTCAAACTTGTTTAATAAAATGGTGCGTCAGATGACGATTTTAACCGAATTTGGTAATTGGCATATTTCTTTGAAATAAAAGGATATATGGCAAAAAAAAAAACTATCCAGTAGTTTTTGTCATGCCCTAGCCTATCTACCGTAAAAACATAAGCGGAATCGAATTTTTGACCCTTGCCGAGTTATTTTCCATAATCCCACCCCCGTAACAACAGAACTTTTAATTATTATTATTATTATTATTATTATTTTTATTTTTTTGTTGTTGTTGTTGTTATTATACAAATTTCAGAAAGATCAATTCCTGTCTACGGCTATTTAACAATTATGAGCACGGGATTTCTATCGCGTTCACGCATAGAAATCAAGAGCGAAAAATCTAATTGTTTTAGTATAACTGTAGCAGTCGTTCAAAACTTTATCCAAAAACTCTTCACAGACACTTCGAAAACGCAAAGAAGCGGTCGCCAGTTTGTTAACAATCCTCCGTAAGAAAAAAGATGGCGACTACTACATTTACGCACAATTCTTAGAGCACGAAAACCTTAACGTTTTAAAAAACGTACAGAAACGTTATAAAACCTTCAAACCTGGCCTTCTCACTGTTCTTAGTACAGGAACAAATATTGTAAAAATTTGGCTTTCTTTGTGCCTTATAGGCTGTGCTAGGTTCGCAAGGCATCGTGATAAAATGTACCGCCGCCATCTTTTTTCCTATGGTGGATTAAGCGCTCATTGCTACGTTACTCAACAGAACAGAAATAGGCTGTGAATAACGTATTCAATAAGAGAACGCCATTCGTATTAAAACGCCAGTAGAATTCTACTAATCTATATTAGAAAGAGTGAAACCTTTTCCAAAGTAATTAAAGTGATCTATCGCTGAGATTGAGATACGCATCTATATTAATTTTTCGCGGGTTAGCCGAGATCGTAACTCAGTCTTGATCTTTGAATTCTTTGTTACATGTTTCACTTCGGTTGTCACAATATATGGATAGATTTGAATCAGAAGATAAATTTGTTTGTTGTAATATTTCTCTTCAGTTGTTAATTCTCTTTAGTCCTCATACAATATACTGACTCGAACAATATCTCGATTCTCAGATATAATAATTATAAGTTATTAACGTTTATTTAAATAGCGCCATTCATACGCTCATGGCTTGGCGCTCCACAAGGAAATGTGAAAAACTATGAAAGCTCTACTCGATTGAATCGAATTGAATACCGAACACGAATCGCTATGATAGAAAAAGTGAAAAGAAAAGGAACTGTTACGTTTCAAAGAAAACGCAAACGTTAAAGAACGTTGACGCTATAACAGGAATATATTGAGTTGCTTCGAGAACAATCAGTATATAGTATGTGCTCGTGTAGGCGGCGTGCACTTCTGGTTAGGGTACTGGAATTGTAATCCGGAGCGGCCCGGTGATTGGTGCTCCCAAATTCAACTGCTCCACGCTTGGTAAATAGTCAACTGTAACTGGCTGGTATTTTTAACAAGTTTCGGTTCAATTTAGAATCTTTGTTTGCTTGGTCACCAATTAGTGAAGCAGTGCTAACCGTTCCGACACTAAAATAAAGTGAATATTATTCATTTACATGTACTTCGACACGGATGGTGGGTGTTCTTTTGGCGGTCAAAGCATTTTGTTGCATGATTTGAAAACTACAACTAACACACAACGCAGCTGATTTCATTTTTTTATACATTTCTATCATTACTCGTATTGAGATACGCATTCGTGACTGTAGAAGTAAAGGTCTATTCAGGTTGAAAAAATCTCGTTTCGTGTACTAAGAGCAGTTTCCGCTTCAGTTTCCGCTTATTTTCAAAACGCCTGAAATCTGGATTTCCGCTGCAATGCAGCAACAATAGAACGTTATGCTAAAAGAGTGATTTTAAACCAAACAAGGTGCTTTACTTAATCAATTAATCTGCGATCTCTTTTCTGTGATACTCCCGATAAAGGGTGTTTTGGCTGCCACGGCATGCGTTTTAACCAAATAAGGCAACGTTGTTTTCCAAGAAGCGCCTTCATCTCTGATAGCATCTTTATTATAACCGTCGGAGAGTTGTTCGAGAGCAAAAGTTGAAATCAAACGTCTTGAGGATGTGTTCTTCGCAAACTCAACTTCATTACAGTGTTGTATTTATTTATTCATTAAAAAACAATAGCATTTATTTTGTTGATTTTTATTGATCGATCACAATCAAATTTATACATTTTTGTTTGTTTCTAAACGATTATCCAACGTAACCGCAATTTTTTTTCTTCTTCTTCTTTCTTCCTGATAATATTCATTATTTCAACATCTGTAATGATTTAGACCTTAACAAATCCGGCGCTCTTCACTTAACCTGCGATCAGCCGTTCCTTTTTTGGCGCCAAAAAAAGAGAAAGGAAAAGAACGCCTGATCTTAGGTTACCCCTCACTTGTTTGTGTAGACTGTGGTTTAATTTGCAGTCAGTTAGTAAACACGATTTCACTGCGTAACATGAAAAGTCTAGACGACAAAGCTGCTTAACTGAACTCTCAAATTGAAACGGAAGCTTTCAAGGGTGAAGGAGTTTCCGCCAGCAGGCAACTCCTGCCTTGTTTACTTTACGTGTTCATGGGGATTTAAATGTACCGCTGTCAAGTAACCTTTAGTACAGGCGTCACATTCTACTCTTGCCATGTCAACTTAAGCTCCTCATTCGTATGCGCCCTCGCAAACCAAACAAGCATCATGACACCCTAACCCAAAGGTACAACAATTTGTTAAAATCAGATTGGCATAAGTGGTAAAATGAGGTAGCGAGTTGATTTCCAGAACTCTTCTCTTCCATTGATTCGCGAGCTCGTTTTCCTTCAACACTTCCTTTAACTCATTTCTGGACGTCAGACTTTAGAAAGGTTCGTGAGCACAGTGAGAACTGATACCTACGGAAATCCACTACGGTATTTATTGTTAAATGGCAGTCTTACTGATATAGTTAGTGTCAGCTTTTCTTTACTTCTCTCATTTAGATTTCCTTTCTTTTCTCTCCTTTAGTTTAGATTAGTGTTTCCAATTAGCTTGTCTCATTCTGTACAAATAAATACATATAGCACTGAAGTAAAGTTGTTTTCTTTATTAATTTACTTATTATTTTTCCTGAGTGGGAGCTTGTTCCGCTTAAGTTTCCGTAATTGGATAGAGTCTTCTGAAGTTGACCTGATGAATCAAAGCCGGTACATTAAGGTTACTTCCCACCTTCGCGGGTGCCCTTCGGGAAAAAAATCGCACGCGCGCCAGTTTCAATAAAACTTCAACAAACTATATATCATAAGAAAGCTTAATAAATGTACTTTACGAAAAAAATACAATTTCAGCAATGTTTTCTTTTAGGAAGTGTCAGGAGGCGGTAAGGCGTGAAACGACCCAGGCTTCTTCTATTGAATTTATCGGTTATCGGATTCCTCAGTACGAGCAAAATGGCTGCAGAGTCTTATTCACAAGGCATCAATCAAGAAACGTGTGTCGGGCTTTTTCGATATTCTGATTGGTTGTCTAGATATCCACTTCTAAAGCTGGAGTAGCTAAAAATATGCGAGACGTGTTGCGTAAATGGACGCCACGGGGAAAATGTGTTAAATATCAAAATTTCCTGACACACTTTGGTTTGTCATTATCTCTGGAATGTTCTGGCGAAATTTCAGGAAAATCCGTCAAATCTGCATACCCTGTAAATTCGCTCAAAGTGGATGTATTCCTCCAAAACTCAAATGCGAGATTTTAGCTTGTTAAGAGTAAATGTCAGTAAAAATCAAAGATTATCGAAAAAATCGCGGACACGACCAAAAATCGATTTGGCTCATTTTTTGCCTGTAGGTAGCCTTATATAGTAAACAAACGGAAATGGGGTTAGATGTTTGAAATATGCACTTTAACGGGAATAAACCGTTAAAAACTTTCGGCGGGTCAATTGCTCAAATTTCACCAAGCGCGATCCTGAAATTATGCACTTTTCGGACAGTTGTCATACGAACAAAAATGTAACAGAAGGACTTTTCTAGCTATAGAAATATAGAGTTGGACTTGCTTAATCAAGACAAAGTGATAGATTTTGTCTCGTGTTATTCCTGGAGGAGCTACGTCTCTGTTAAGAGACGACATCTTCGGCCTTTTGAAATTAAGGCAAAGGTGGCCTAGAATAGCTTGGCAAATAATACATGTGGTAGTGTCTCAAAGTTTACAATAACACTACCAAGAAGCCTTGAAAGATAGTTCTTTTCGATTTGGGTTTTATTTCTTTGGGACCTTTGACAATCAAAAGATGACCACCGGCCGTAATTCGGTTAAATACTATGACGCCATAATGAGATGCATAATAACAAAATTAAACGCGTTGTACACAAATAACTGTTTTGGTCAGTTATATCTTCACTGGCCGTTGAAATGACTAGAAACATATTAAAATGTCTATAACTACACTTGATTTTCATATACTGTGACAGGAGAAACAAATTTCGACTTTTCCTACCCTGTGAATCGCGCCATAATTCTGCATAATTCTGCACACAACAGGTTGAACATTTGAATTGCACACAACAGGTTAAATTTGCCACACAGCCGTTAGTTTACGTTTGCTTCGCATCCAGTGAACATGAATTCGAGCATTTACATCCCTTCTGCGCCTTCTGCACTCACCAGTTTCGAATATACTGAAAATCGTCAACACAAATTGGAGGAGATGCCACCAGCAGCGGCGAGCTCGAGTGACTGAAATGCGATATGTAGAACTCTGCTGTCACGCAACGCCCTCTTAAAAATTATATACGCACCGCGTTTTATAATCAGCGGATCAGTTATTCGTGAAACGTACAGGGCTCAGTTACTTGGAAGTGCAGGTACACTCCTGGACTAATTGTGTGAGTCGTGCGATGTATGGCTTTTTCCTCTTCTGAGGTGAAATGTCAGAAATATCCAGCCCAAGGTCGATGCACATGTCTCTCAGCCTATCCACTCTGAAAGTTGTGAGTGTACGTTTTTGTACAAGTTCGCAGATGTTAAGATCGAAAGATACAATCGGATGCTGAATAGCCACATCTCTCATCACATTCGCACACACAGCAGATAGATGACTCTCAGCTTCGGCGGAAATTTCGTCCTCGTCGGAACTCTCCATGGCCACTTCTGAGACGTCACTGGCTTTTGCTTCGTTACCGGCGGCTGTAACTTCTAATCGCTTCTTTGCTGAAAGACGGCTAAAGAAGCCACTAATCTGCTGCGACGTGAGGACTTCATCAGGTTGAAATCGGCGTTCCCCCGCTTGGTCTCTTGCTAAGCTCATTGCTTTCGAAACTTCCTGTGGATCGCTTTTCCGTCCACTTTGCTCCCCTTTTTGAAATTGGTCAGTTAAGAATTCGGTCTGTTTCTTTGTAAAACGCACTTTTTTCTTAATTGTCTTCAGGGCCCAACCCATTGGAAGAGGCAGCAAGGCGTCACTCTTTGCTTGGACAGTAACTTGAACGTTTGGAATTTGACTGCATCCCTCCGTCAGCTTGGAAGAATATTCTCTTTTAGCTCTATCGTAGAGAGTTTCCTGTTCGAGCATCATTTGGTGTTTTCCAGTATCTAGGTGTGTCTGGAGGTTTGCAAAGCGACTGTATGCTTTTACACATCCATCCTCTGGACACGGGAAAAGCATGTCGTCTGGCTTATTTTGACCAATACTGCTTCGATCTTGGTTTTCGTTTTCAGTTGACAAATCTGCTTTGACAGAGCTTTTCTTGATATGTCGATGTCTCACAATCTTGAACGGCGGTGCGCCACTTACATTCTGCGATGGGGGTTCTAGGATTTCCAATTTTTCGGGCTGCTTCATGACTCCTTCGAACTTTGCCCATGGCACTACTTTACCGGAACCCACATTGAATGCTCTCCACACTCGTACGCCAGTTTCATCGTACTCAAAATTGTTGAGTAAGCTTATGCCATCCCATTTGATATTAAAGGTGCTTGACGGCTTGGCAGCAACATAGCTTGTTTTCACTCCTGTGGTTCCTTGGCCAGATTCAATGGCTGTTTTGAGCTGTAAAGCGTTGATGACATCATTGCCTTCGTTTACGTACCTTCCAACGTCTCCTTTGATTGTTGCTGCTTTGCGATCACATACCCCCTTTCCACCTTGAGGGTCCGAGAAGTCGTTTCTTACAACAGCCACTCCTACGGCATCACCGGCCAGCTTAGCTGAGATGATTGAATTTCCGCTATGATAACAGCCAGCGTTATCTTGTTTGTAATAAGCCATTTCCAGGTCTGGAATTTCCTTTTTCAGGGTGGTGAGGCAGTCAAGCATTATCGAAGCCACAGTCACACTGTCTTGGGCGCAGCTTTGAAATACGTGAACAAGTGTTTGCGATTCAAAGTGCTCAGAACCCTCTGACCGTCTTATGGCAACGCTAATGTGCCATGGCAATCCTCGCTTCGCAAACCAGTCTGACTGTGCCTCTCGATATTTTCGGGGCATATATTTCATTGCCCAGTCCTGGACTAACAACACCGATCGGCTGTCGAGTTTGGCTAAAACTGAATGCTTCGCCTCAGCTTGGTGGACTGAACGTAGCTGATGGGCTTTCCAGCTAATGATATCATCCCTTGCCTGTTTGATAGTATGCAGCATGTCAGCTTGATCTTCTGCTGACGAGAGCGCAATTGAACACTCATCTTCTATGGTACGCATGACTTCCTCTAACTCATAACACTGCACACATGACTCATTGTGGAGGTGGTCGCAGGAGCTCCGAAATTCTGCATTGCTTGGATCACTTAGCGCATAAATTCGACAATGATCGGGAACCTCTGAGGCCTCCACTGCATGTACCTAAAAAAAGAAGTAAAATGACAACCGCGTGATTCAGTGCATATTTGCAAAGCAACGCATGCGCATCGACATTTCAGAAAGATTACTTAACCGATTCTCAGCGTTGTATACATGTGTGTAAGCGTATTACAGTGAATTGCAACCTCTTGTTTCATGAATTAAGCATAAAAAAGACTTGGAGAGAAAGAAAAAGGTAGCCGTATATCATAGTAAGAAGTCTACTACATCACTTCCGCAAAGACAACGCATAATAATAAAATATGCACCCACCTTGTAGTCGCCCTTTAGGTACTGCTTCGACAAACGAAGTTGCTGCTTAATTTCCCTCGCCCATTGTTGAGTCTTGCCACAGTCAACAAGCTTGTCTACGAGTTTCTCTAAATGATCAAATGCTTCCGCTCCTTGTGCTGAAAAGTTATCAAGTCCTTGCAGAGACTTGCGAACAGATGAAGAACAGACGGCCAAGACTCTCTGTAGGGTTCTCTTACTCATAGGCTCAAAGTTGGTTTCACAGCAGTATTGTTGATACTGCTGGACAATGCGCTCTGGTATCATTGTTCTGATCACATTGGGTGTTTTTATGATCTCACCAGTTGACAATTCCTGAAGTTTTTCCCCAAAAGGAACATCTTGAATTACGTGTGGACTCGTTATGAAAGAAACAAAATGTTCTAATTTTACAGGTTCAATTCTCATTCTCTTTTTCTCCTGGTTTGGAAGAGGAGCAGCTCTTCCATGTAACAGCCTGTGGCGTCGGGCAATGTTGTAGCGATAGCTAGTAACGGTTGGAATAAACTCTCTCATCTCCTTAAGGGATAACTTATCTGCCATCAAAGAGAGTATTTGTCGTCTGGTGCTCCAATGTTGCGCGTTCAAGTAGCTCTCAGCAAATGCACTAAGAAGCTCCGTCTCTTTTTCACTTCTACCTTCGACCACAACCTGACTCTCTCTGCTTATAGCATGACGATCACAAAGCTCCGTCCACAGTTCTTGCGAATTTTCAGGTGCCAGAACATCAAGCATTGCAGATATACATTGCTGAGCTTTCCGTAGGTATCTGCGTTTAGTACGCTCGTGCGCTGTATTCCACGGCACTGATAACGTGTGACGTACTGGACTGACGTCTCGAAGCTGTAAGAAGCGATTAAGCTGCTCCTGGGACTCGTTGTCTAGACTGAAGCCTTCATCACTCTCTTCGGAATCTTCCTGCGGAAAAAAAAGGCTCTGCCGTCTGGATGTGGAACCTTCTGGCAGAGATTCATCACCAACAGTTACAGGACAAGTAATGGCAGGAATATCAAAGTCACTCGCTTGTTCATCAACCTGACAAAAAAGTGAACACATTGCTTTGGATGGCTTCGAAATGAGATCAACCGTGTGCAAGCACAGGGTGTCGTGTATAAAAGCGCAAGTCGCATGCGAGCTGGAAAGTAATAGTCGATAATTAATTTAATTGACTGGTAATCTATCCTGATATCTTCATCCAGTTACTACTCAGTATTGTTTTCCATTTGGAACATTTAGAAAAAAAGTTGAGAAGCCATATATTAATTTAAAGCCTTTATTATTTGGCTATATTTTGGGATGTGATTGGCTGTCCGGGCAGGACACGCTTTTCCAATTCTTGTGCCATGCATGTCTTGCCCAGTCGTTGACGGGCGGCAATGGCGCCGTTTTGAGGATGCGCATGCAAGTTATCCTCGACACGCCCTTCTCCCGCGTGGGTTGAACCCCTGAAAAGGGCGGAGAAGGGAGAATTCAGAGAACGCGTTAAGGTTTTTCACTTTCATTAACTATATTGGATGGAAATTTTTCATAAACACTTTGAAGAAACTCACCAAGCTTAGACCACATAGACCTTCTGTGATGTTTTCCACACCTCCTGTGGCACCCAAGTCCTGCGATTCTAAATGATTTTTTGTTTTTGCCAGGGACTGTCGACATCGTACACAAATTCCTTTAATATTTGGAGAGAAAGGATTACTTTATTCTTTTCTACTTTACACATCCCCCTTGAACAAATAGCTCTGAATGTGGCAAAAGAACAAACCTAGCCCAGGGAAAAAGCCCCACAAACCTCAAATTGATTACGCAATCTGTATTTTACCTTGTCACAAGTCAGTCTTTTACGTTCCTTTCCTTTTTTCCGAGCATTGTTGGAAGGAATTCTAATATCTGTAAAATATTTCAATTCGAGTGTTCCCCTTTTGATTAAGTCTTGAAGAAGGTGAAAATGTTGAGTAAATGCCTGTGTTTGAACAAGGTTCCGACGTAAAAGTATTTGCAAAACTCCTGAAAACTCGTGAGACATAAAAATAATTTTGCTGTTAAACTTGGCGTTACTTTACGCGGCAGTGAAGTGATTTGAATTAAGGATATGAAGTTTGTGATTCCCGCCAAGTACCCTGCGTGAAATGAGAAGCTATACGGATGTTTATCCTTGCATAAAGTGAGAATAAACATTGTAATCGCTTACCTGATCCGACGGGTACGAGGTTTTTCGTAAGCTCAAAAATTTGTATTGAGTGCTGCAAACTAATTCCCCTTTCTGCTGCGGGTACTTTTTCAGATTCCTTTTTGTGACCGGAGACATCCTGAGGCACAGAACATAATCTACTAGTTCTTCTCCATCCGATTCCAAGGCTTGATCGATGCAACGGGCAAACAGTCATTTCCGAAAAATTGACGGGGTTCACGAAAATCCCGCTTCTTGCTAAGAGAAGTTCTATCTCTGTCTCAACACCTGAGAACTGTAAAAAACGCTTGTGGCTTCTGATAACCTTGCTGCACGATGACAGCGATACTGTCTGAGTGGACGGATGCCTTGCGCGTTCCTCTGCACCACAAACGCCACCAACAATATCAAGGAAAGAACAAGACATTTTTTTTCTGCTGGAGTTTAAGCAACCGTTATCTTTATTACTTTCACCGACGATTATTACGCTTTTGCTTTTTGTTTACTATCGTTAACTGGTTACATTTGTTTCCCGTGGGAAAATTGAATCGTTATTTTCGTTCCATAAAGTTTTCACTGTACGTTTTAAATTTGTGACATTTTGTAAAGTCTGTTTCTTTGCTGTATCTTTTTTGTTCATGACGGCAATATATTTGTTTGGATTTTATTCGTGAGGCAGAATGTACTGTTAGTTGATCTCGTTACGTGACAGATTATCACATGTCACGCAGTCGACACGCAGACAGGAACCTGTGCAAATCGCTAGCGGTGCCTGCCATGTTGTACAGGATCTTTCGTGTGTGGGACGTCAAAAAAGCCGAAATTAGGATCAAAGTAGACTAAACGAAACTGGCTGGCGACACGCTATAGAAAATGATAACAACAAGTAACTTTTAAAGTTTACCCATCACCGGCTCAGTGGCTTCAGTGAGTGCGCCGGTCGGCCCCCTTTACACCAACTTGCAGAGGACAGTATTTCGAAAGTATCTTCCAAGCAGCATAATAAGGGCCTATAAAAGATTTCTAAGGTAAGGAACTATTGATGTCAAAGCAAACATAACAAGCTAAGTGCGGCTGCGACTCAAACAATGCTTTGCTTGTGTCACTGCAATGTTGATGTTGTTCATTTCAATATGGCGCCATTTGCAATTTTACCGAAGTTTGGTTGGTTGGTATATTGAAACAGTAGAAGATACCAGAAAAATGAAACGATAAATTTGAAGACCTACCTCAGAAGCCCTCGTGATAGTATTGCTGGAAATTTTGAGACACTACCACATGCATTTTTGCCACAATATATTAGGCCGGGTTTGACGTGAACTAAAAATGGCGAAGACGTCCTCTGGTAATTAACCCGTGGTTTCATCAGGAAGGACACGATACAAAAAATATCAGTATATCTTGGTAAAGGAAGGCCAACTGTATATATTTATAACTTGAGAATTCCTGCTGTCGCATTTTAGTTCATCTAAGGACGGCCTGAAAACTACATAATTTCGAGCTCGCACGCACTCATTTTCGATCATGCAATTCATTACGGTTTATTCCCGTCAAAATGAATATTTACACAAACTAACCTCATTTCACTTTAGCTAGTACCTATAGCTACCTGTAGACAAAAAATGGGACGAAACGAATTTTTGACCATGTCCGCGATTTTTTTATTTTTCTTTGATTTTTAGAGACATCCACTCTTAAGGTTCGTAAACAACTCGCACCACGCCCGGAGATTATCACGCCTGATAAAACCGCAAACCAATGGGACAACAGGACCTCCTAGTGTCTATGACAATAGCTCAAGATTTCCCGGGAAAAGCATCGCATTGCAACAGTGGAGTTCAATTCAGGATGGCAACGTAATATGGGCAAAGACGCCAAAGGCAAAGGCAAAGGCAAAACCCGCGCCAAAAAGGTTAAAGGCGGAAAATGTACCGCTGAAAAACAAGACGTTAAGGAATCGACGGACAGCTTGAGAAATACTCTTACTGCTAAAATGAGTTCCCTTGGGTAGGTTTCATTTTCTTCATCACTTCCGCCAGATTCCGACGAAGAATCTTGTTCGCAGCCTGCACTGACGTTAACTTTGATTTTTAAGCTACTTGATCCAAGGATATTCGAACGCTCCGGATCTTCAGCAGATGCCGAGATTGTCGAAGGTGTTTGGCCAAACCAAGAGCCTTTGTCGCTTTTGGCAAGGTTTTTTTCCTTCCTTGACAATATGGAGCTTTTTCTGTCTTCTTTACGCCGGTTTGTTTCGTTTTCTTTACCCAAGGACTTTTTTCTGCTTTTGATTTTTCCATTTTTCCACGGGGGAATTTCTGTCAAGTGCGTGATGTAAATAAAAATATGCAAATGTCGTGAAATACGAGCGATGAGCGTTTGCCGCGAAAATTTCCCCAGGGTTCTCGCCCGTTGACAAGATTGTGACACCTTCCTAGTTTATTAACTTTATTTGAAAATACGCTTTTTCTAAATAACTCGGCCGCTTTTTGAGAATTTAAATGTTTTTGTTTTGGAAATACTAAATAAAATGACGAACTTAAATTTTGTCAAATAAAAGAAAAAACGATTTTTTTGGCCTCTGAAGGTGCGAAGTAACCTTACGCCCAAGAGACACTCGTTCACTGTTCATAACTTAGAGTACTGATCTAGTGCTATTACTAAAATCGATAAATAACAGCGACTCTGGAATATCTGTTATAACGGGTTACGCATTCACGAGGTGGTCATGTCAGATCGAAAATAGTTCACAAAGACAGACTTTTTCGCATTTTTTACCCCGAAAAATCCGCTAGATATACTTCTTCTTCATTGAACAATTGACGTAATATCTTAATTTATCATGGTCGGTATCCTAGAGTTGTAAAGCAAAGGAACTTAGTCATAATTCTAATCTCATAATTTTAATACTGTTTTGGCCAAAACTGTGCTAGTGCATTTGGAACGCTCGTGGATTGAAAGAATCAAAGTCAGTCGCAATGGCTACAACAAACGTGTGACTTACCTTAACTGCTTTTTTTAAGAGATTGTTTTACTTTTGTCATGACTTGTTGATTCAAACTACTGAATTCTTTAGATCAGTTTTGGCGATCGCTTTCTAAAAGCTTCGAGGAAACGCATCGTGGAGCAAATTCAGTATTGTAATTTATGTCTACGTAGAAAACACACTATCTTATTCCAAAGGGATAATCTATTTTTTTTTTGCTCAAAAGGGATCCAAATATTGGAAGACCACAAAGCATGCCTTAAAGTAGCTGCCTTTCATCCTTAAAAAAAATACTGGCCCTCGCTTATCAAACGATGCCATATGGTATTTAACGGATAAATAACTAACCACTGAGCGATAGAGTGGTATGTTTTGTAGGAGGATATCGTTGTCCAAACCAAAACAAAGACATAAAAGGATTATGTTCAAAACATCCGTTATCAGGCTTCACCCAATCGTAAAACCAATAGACCCTGCAAAAAAATAACGATACTACCTACTTTATGTAATTTTCAGAATATGCTAAAATTTATGACGGAATGCGACATGTGAAAGACGAATTGGCCAACATCGCATGCGTTTTGGAGCAGGGATGCCACAGTGGCGAGAGCACTTGCTCCCACCAATGCGTCTAGGGATCGATTCCTGCCCGGGGCCATATGTGGGTTGAGTTTGTTGTTGGTTCTCGCCCTGCTCCGAGGGTTTTTCTGCGGGTCTCCGGTTTTCCTCCCGCCACAAAACCAACACCTAGCTCCAAATTCCAATTCCACCAAGAGAGAGGACCTGAACGAAAACCAGCTAAGCCTGATGTAGCTTTCTCTCCGAAATATTGTAAATTCTAATTACGTTAAGGTGTCCTTGCCATCGTTATTCTATGTGATTGGAAGATTTGAAGTTCCAAAAATTATCTTTCTCTTTCATAGGTAGAGCTACTGCGTTTTTATCTTTACGATAAGTCAAAAATGTTATAGAGATCTTTTTCGAGAGCTCTTTTCCACGCGAAACACGTATCCGGAAGGTGATAGATCTTCCATATTAGGCGAAAATAAACGAAATACGAAGAAAGTGGATCACCAACGCAAGCCGGAATGAAATTTAAGGATTCAGACATTTGCGGGCTGCTAAGGAACACCTACAAGTATGGACAAAAGTCTTGGGACAAATTTGCACTTTTGGCGCTTTTGCGTACACGCCAGGCGCGAATACAACTTCGAGCTTAAATAAAGTTTTTCTATGTATGTGTATGTATGTACCTGCCTAACCTCGCCCCCCACCTCCCATACAATGTTGAAAACTAGTACGTGCAATTTCAACTGATTGTCAACATTGTGTTGGGTAGGGAGGGGGGACAGCAACCCGTATATAAAGGATATAGCAGCGTTTTCTTCATACTTTAGTTCTAAAACACAGATAATCCGTTACATTACATAAGTGTCCCAAGGACTTTTGTCCACGATTGTAGCTATGAAACTGAACGTTCGCGGTTATTTACGAGGAAGACATAACTGGAGTGAGAAGGTGACTGGAGTAAATGAATTCGGCACGCAGTTTTCTAGTAAGTGAAAATAGTAATAGCATTCCCTATCCACGCCAAGTCATTTATGAAGACCTTCCTCAAATGACACGTTCTCTGGTGTTCCGCGATGTTTTAAGAACTGGCGTCAAGGGAGTTAATTTCTTGAGCTTTGCCCCACGCACAGGTTTTCCCGCGCTTCGCGTCAGCTACGTGTATTTGCTTCAAGGATTTGTTCATCAGATTTTCTGTGTCCTTTCTGGTTGGCTAAAGTGATCACTTTGGTTTTGGCTTAACGACGCTCTATTGCAAATTGCTATATCACCTTCTTCTTAAATGTATGCCATTTAAGCAACGAGCATGGCGTACAGGGAGCTGAATAGCCTTTAAGTTTTTCAGTGAAGTCTTAGAAAAATTTGAAAGTCTAACAAAGTTAAAAAATCCAAATATGTTACCATAGACCGGATAGGAAGAACGAGGTCTACGAAAAAGAAAATAGATTCAGTCATCTTCGAACATACAAGTAAGATGCTCGAATCATGACGTGGCCCCTTAACTGTGATTCCCTACTATTACACTGCGCACTATCAGTAACTATAAATTAAAAACATGCTAATTATTCTTCGAGTCACTTTATAAATCCATGCGAAAAATTGAAAAAGAAAAAAACTTTAAAACCAGCAGCAATTTCAAAATAGTCTCTTTTACCAACAATCTCCCTTGCATGTCACCGTCTATTAAAAAAAATAAACTATTAATGACAGTCTACCCCAAAATACTGAATAATTCTTACTGGATTCAGAAACTTCCATAAACACAAATAACGTGTCACAAACGATGAACATAAAATAAAAGAACAAAATTTAATTTGTCAATGTTCCGTACATGGCATAGAAAGAATTAGCGTTTCATCGCTTTAACGTGCAGTTTTCTGACCTCTCTTCTCTCAGGCATAACCCGAGTTTAACACCAGAAGGTTAACAACCAATATCTTTGCATATCCCACTAATCCGAGAGGTGTCTTAGATAACAGTAAAAGATAACGTGCAATATAGACGGTTGTGATATCAACATCACGGTAGTTTTTAGTTATTTTGGCTGTTTATAAAATTACCTTAAAAATTGAAGAGAACTTGAAAAAGGAACTAGCATGGTTGATGATGTAGAAGATTAATACAGATTACAAACGACGAACTTGAAAAATTTAGGCTTAACTTTTTAAGAAGTGCAAACTGAGTGGGAGGGAGTGGGAGGGAGTGTTGCGCTTTGGAAATATGTAACAACTTTGCAGATGATTTTTGTTCAATTTCCCTTTCCCATAGTTTGCTTTGCTACGGCTGTCGATTACAAATTAGCAACTTTAGGAACTTTCAGACATAGAAAGGTCATAGAGCACTATGGCAATGCTAAATATCTTTCAACACGTCGGAAACAGTTACGATTATACCGACAGCTATTCTATAGTGATACTACAGCAATTACCATTAGATTTGTCGAAGAGGCTTTCAGGTCTGTTTCACGTTCTTATGACATAAGTGCATTCATTTGAAATTCCGAGAACAAATCTCCCAGACTACTGCATCGCTATAGCTAATTACGTGACACGTGCTCGCCCACGCGACAACATGAAATATGGACACACTCGTCAAGGTTCGTTTCTGGCTCAAACGAAAACAGTCTGGCATAAAAATAGGCGGTTATTGTAGTATCATTATATCCTAAACAAAGGTGACAACAATAAAGGAAAATGATTAAATAACAAAGTGTAAACAAGGCATAAATGTAAGTTGCCAACTACCCGATGGGAACTTCTCTTTAACTTCCCCCTTTTTGCACACACCCTCGTCAATTGGCTGGGGTCCATATCCTGGACGTTATACGGTACGTGGGTTGAGTCTGTTATTGGTTCTCTTCCTTTCCAGGAGTTTTCCTCTCTCTCCTCAAAATTCAATCAATCTCAAGAATGTTGTGTGTTACCCTTGAAAAACAAAATTAAAAATCAGTAAAAAGCAAACAGGAACTTCAAGCTAACCGCATGCAATGAACTGGAAATATACAATAAGTAAAGATTAATCACCGACTGAACGTTTTTGCCTTTTCTTCGCATGCAGTGAACTGGAGTTCTTCAATAAGTAAAGAATAGTCACCGACTGAAAGTTATTGCCACTTTTTCGTTGTCTTTTTTTGTGTTTCGGGATGGTCCAAAATGGTTCGTGTTCGCGGTTTTTTTAACACTACCAAATGAACCTCTCCCAAAACTTCACGTACATGTGATAACCGGATGGAAGTCTAACTGAGCTGTGTAAGTGTACGTGCGTAGCGAATGACTAAGTTAATGGTTCTTTAAAAGAAATACAAATCAACACTCACTGTCCAGCAATTTCTAACACGACGTCACTATCATTGCGGGGTTGATTTTGCTACAAATGGTTACATGGTTTTGATTCAGGATTCCGTAGATTTTTAATAGGTGACATAGTGGAAATTCTCAAGCAAATTCTCAAGCACATGCCAAATTGACGCTTAACAACAGCTTCGTTCCTCAGTCCTGATTTTTAATCAAATAAGTGAACTAATTTTGACAATTCTTCAACCCACGCAATAAAGAAGGCCACAGTCCGGCACGTGTTCTATCGCAGTTACTTGTGGGAAGTTTAGCCACAAGTTGACAACGCGATATGGATTCTTGGCGAAGCTGATTAGGATAATTGAACAAGTTAAACCGGTAGTTTTTTAAGAACAGGCCAGAGCCTTCGTTGACGGAAAAGTAAATACGGTAACTAGTGATCCCTAGTATCCACCCTAAAATCGCTTTGTTTCAGTGACGGAAAACGCCGGAAGTTGCGTTCTGACACAAATACAAACAAACAATATAGAGTGGATATATATTGACACATTATTGAGCTGTTACAATTGGCAATCAAAGAACGCGGTTTCGACAGCACGATTTAACGTAACCATGTCTCAGTCTTGTTTCACGAGAAAAGGAGAAAAACAAAGGCCTGCACATGGCCCACGTTTAGAAAGTGCTTTGTAATCACGACTGAAACAAATACAACCCTTAATTGACACAGATTACGGATCGTTGCTTGCGGTTGCGCCCGATTACCCACGATATTGTTTGATTTTCAAAGTTACTGAACTAGAAAGACCGTGGTTGAAATCTTATGTACTCACTTGCCACTGATTCATTTCAGGGTTGGAAGGGGCATTAAGACCTAATCCCACCCCCGTAACAACAGAACTTTTAATTATTATTATTATTATTATTATTATTATTATTATTATTATTATTGTAATTATATAAATTTCAGAAAGATCAATTCCTGTCCAAGGCTATTTAACAATTATGAGCACGGGATTTCCATCGCGTTCACGCATAGAAATCAAGAGCGAAAAATCTAATTGTTTTAGTTTAACTGTAGCAGTCGTTCAAAACTTTATCCAAAAACTCTTCACAGACACTTCGAAAACGCAAAGAAGCGGTCACCAGTTTGTTAACAATCCTCCGTAGGAAAAAAGATGGCGACTACTACATTTACCCACGGTTCTTAGAGCACGAAAACCTTAACAACGTTTTAAAAAACGTACAGAAACGTTATAAAACCTTCAAACCTGGGCTTCTCACTGTTCTTAGTACAGGAACAAATATTGTAAAAATTTGGCTTTCTTTGTGCCTTATAGGCTGTGTTAGGTTCGCAAGGCATCGTGATAAAATGTACCGCCGCCATCTTTTTTCCTATGGTGGATTAAGCGCTCATTGCCACGTTACTCAACAGAACAGAAATAGACTGTGAATAACGTCTTCAATAAGAGAACGCCATTCGCATTAAAACGCCAGTAGAATTCTACTAATCTATATTAGAAAGAGTGAAACCTTTTCCATCGCTGAGATTGAGATACGCATGTATATTAATTTTTCGCGGGTTAGCCGAGATCGTAACTCAGTCTTGATCTTTGAATTCTTTGTTACATGTTTCACTTCGGTTGTCACAATATATAGATAGATTTGAATCAGAAGATAAATTTGTTTGTTGTAATATTTCTCTTCAGTTGTCAATTCTCTTTAGTCCTCATACAATATACTGAATCAAACAATATCTCGATTCTCAGATATAATAATTATAACTAATTAACGTTTATTTAAATAGCGCCATTCATACGCTCATGGCTTGGCGCTCCACAAGGAAATATGAAAAACTATGAAAGCTCTACTCGATTGAATCGAATTGATTACCGAACACGAATCGCTATGATAGAAAAAGTGAAAAGAAAAGGAACTGTTACGTTTCAAAGAAAACGCAAACGTTAAAGAACGTTAACGCTATAACAGGAATATATTGAGTTGCTTCGGGAACAATGAGTATATAGTATGTGCTCGTGTAGGCGGCGTGGACTTCTGGTTAGGGTACTGGAATTGTAATCCGGAGCGGCCCGGTGATTGGTGCTCCCAACTTCAACTGCTCCACGCTTGGTAAATAGTCAGCCGTAACTAACTGGTATTTTTAACAAGTTTCGGTTCAATTTAGAATGTTTCTTTGCTCGGTCACCAATTAGTGAACCAGTGCTAACCGTTCCGACACTAAAATAAAGTGAATATTATTCATTTACATGTACTTCGACATGGATGGTGGGTGTTCTTTTGGCGGTCAAAGCATTTTGTTGCATGATTTGAAAACTACAACTAACACACAACGCAGCTGATTTCATTTTTGATACATTTCTATCATTACTCGTATTGAGATACGCATTCGTGACTGTAGAAGTAAAGGTCTATTCAGGTTGAAAAAATCTCGTTTCGTGTACTAAGAGCAGTTTCCGCTTCAGTTTCCGCTTATTTTCAAAACGCCTGAAATCTGGATTTCCGCTGCAATGCAGCAACAATAGAACGTTATGCTAAAAGAGTGATTTTAAACCAAACAAGGTGCTTTACTTAATCAATTAATCTGCGATCTCTTTTCTGTGATACTTCCGATAAAGGGTATTTTGGCTGCCAAGTTATCCTAAACTACGGCATGCGTTTTAACCAAATAAGGCGACGTTGTTTTCCAAGAAGCGCCTTCATCTCTGATAGCATCTTTATTATAACCGTCGGAGAGTTGTTCGAGCAAAAGTTGAAATCAAACGGCTTGAGGATGTGTTCTTCGCAAACTCAACTTCATTACAGTGTTGTATTTATTTATTCATTAAAAAACAATAGCATTTATTTTGTTAATTATTGATCGATCACAATCAAATTTATACATTTTTGTTTGTTTCTAAACGATTATCCAACGTAACCGCAATTTTTTTTTTTCTTCTTCTTCTTTCTTCCTGATAGTATTCATTATTTCAACATCTGTAACGATTTAGACCTTAACAAATCCGGCGCTCTTCACTTAACCTGCGATCAGCCGTTCCTTTTTTGGCGCCAGAAAAAGAGAAAGGAAAAGAACGCCTGATCTTAGGTTACCCCTCACTTGTT
The DNA here is from genome assembly GCF_042242905.1 of Orbicella faveolata. NCBI lineage: Eukaryota > Metazoa > Cnidaria > Anthozoa > Scleractinia > Merulinidae > Orbicella > Orbicella faveolata. The sequence goes on from NW_028301540.1 coordinate 26,857,876, forward strand.
TGTGTAGACTGTGGTTTAATTTGCAGTCAGTTAGTAAACACGATTGCACTGCGTAACATAAAAAGTCTAGACGACAAAGCTGCTTAACTGAACTCTCAAATTGATATAGTTAGTGTCAGCTTTTCTTTACTTCTCTCATTTAGATTTCCTTTCTTTTCTCTCCTTTAGTTTAGATTAGTGTTTCCAATTAACTTGTCTCATTCTGTACAAAGAAATACATATAGCACTGAAGTAAAGTTGTTTTCTTTATTAATTTACTTATTATTTTTCCTGAGTGGGAGCTTGTTCCGCTTAAGTTTCCGTAATTGGATAGAGCCTTCTGAAGTTGACCTGATGAATCAAAGCCGGTACATTAAGGTTACTTATCTGTTATAACGGGTTGCGCATTCACGAGGTGGTCATGTCAGATCGAAAATAGTTCACAAAGACAGACTTTTTCGCATTTTTTACCTCGAAAAAACCGCTAGATATACTTCTTCTTCATTGAACAATTGACGTAATATCTTAATTTATCATGGTCGGTATACTAGAGTTGTAAAGCAAAGGAACTTAGTCATAATTCTAATCTCATAATTTTAATACTGTTTTGGCCAAAACTGTGCTAGTGCATTTGGAACGCTCGTGGATTGAAAGAATCAAAGTCGTAATAGCTACAACAAACCTGTGATTTACCTTAACTGCTTTTTTTAAGAGATTGTTTTACTTTTGTCATGACTTGTTGATTCAAACTACTGAATTCTTTAGATGAATTTTGGCGATCGCTTTCTAAAAGCTTCGAGGAAACGCATCGTGGAGCAAATTCAGTATTGTAATTTATGTCTACGTAGAAAACACACTATCTTATTCCAAAAAGCGCAATCTATTTATTTTTGCTCAAAAGGGATCCAAATATTGGAAGACCACAAAGCATGCCTTAAAGTAGCTGCCTTTCATCCTTAAAAAAGAATACTGGCCCTCGCTTATCAAACGATGCCATATGGTATTTAACGGATAAATAACTATCCACTGAGGGATAGAGTGGTATGTTTTGTAGGAGGATATCGTTGTCCAAACCAAAACAAAGACATAAAAGGATTATGTGCAAAACATCGTTATCAGGCTTCACCCAATCGCAAAACCAATAGACCCTGCAAAAAAATAACGATACTACCTACTTTATGTAATTTTCAGAATATACTAAAATTTATGACGGAATGCGACATGTGAAAGACGAATTGGCCAACATCGTATGCGTTTTGGAGCAGGGATGCCGCAGTGGCGAGAGCACTTGCTCCCACCAATGCGTCTAGGGATCGATTCCTGCCCGGGGCCATATGTGGGTTGAGTTTGTTGTTGGTTCTCGCCCTGCTCCGAGGGTTTTTCTGCGGGTCTCCGGTTTTCCTCCCGCCACAAAACCAACACCTAGCTCCAAATTCCAATTCCACCAAGAGAGAGGACCTGAACGAAAACCAGCTAAGCCTGATGTAGCTTTCTCTCCGAAATATTGTAAATTCTAATTACGTTAAGGTGTCCTTGCCATCGTTATTCTATGTGATTGGAAGATTTGAAGTTCCAAAAATTATCTTTCTCTTTCATAGGTAGAGCTACTGCGTTTTTATCTTTACGATAAGTCAAAAATGTTATAGAGATCTTTTTCGAGAGCTCTTTTCCACGCGAAACACGTATCCGGCAGATGATAGATCTAAACGCGTCAAGAAACCGAACCAGCCTGCTTGGATGACTAAAGAGATCTTGTCGTCTATGAAAACAAGAGACAAACTGTTGAAAACGGCGCGAATTTCAAATCTGCCTGCAGACTGGGAACGCTATACGCATGCAAAGGGTAAAACTACAAGTCTCATCAAAAAAACAAAGAGAAGTTTCTTCCGCAAGAAAATCGACGAAAACAAAGGAAATCCAAAAGGAGTTTGGCAAGCGCTCAAAACATTAAGTGGGACTAGTAAACCTCGAGTTCGCATCGATGAATTAAACACAGGAAACAACATCATTAGTGACGAAGCTTCCATTGCAAATGAGCTTAATCAGTACTTCGTAAACATCCTAGATCAAATTGGCAAGGAAAACGACGCTGGCGTAGAGTTTGATGACACCAAGCTGAAAAATTTTGTCTCTTCGCGATTGAATGATAATGTGGCTTTCAACATCCCTCCAATAACGCCTAAGCAGATCATTGACACCATAGGGAAAATCGCTTGTAACAAGGCCTCAGGGCACGATGGCATAAGTATTCGTGTACTCAAAATTATTGCACCAGCGTTTGCAAGTCCATTATGCAAATTGCTGAACCTTTCAATATCGACAAACAGTTTTCCAGACCGTTGGAAAGTAGCAAAAGTTACACCATTGCACAAGGGTGGCGCACGAAACGATATCAACAATTACCGCCCGATATCAGTTTTACCTGTCTTTTCGAAGATTATCGAAAAACACGTAGCCAGCTGTCTTCTTAAGTTTTTACATGACAACAACATGTTATATGAGTATCAATGAGCCTTCAGGTCAGGTCACTCTACAGAAACAGCTCTAATCAGACTTACGGATCACATCCTGAAAAACATGGACAATGACGAAGTGACCGGTCTGGTATTTATAGATTTTCGTAAAGCTTTTGATGTTATAAATCACGAACTTCTTCTAAAAAAGCTGTCTATTTACGGTGCAAGCCCTCCGTCTGTTGCCTGGTTTCAATCGTACCTGTCTCAGAGAAAGCAATTTATTACATTAGGGAAAACCACATCTGAACAGCTGACTATCAGACAGGGCGTTCCCCAAGGATCAATATTGGGACCGGTGCTCTTCCTCCTGTTTGTCAATGACATGCCTCTAAACGTTCACAAGTCAACTATGGATATCTATGCAGACGATACCACCTTGTCTTTAAGCTCAGACTGGAAAGCTATTCCTGCACTAAACAAATCATTAACAAAGGACTTGACAGAAGTTGAGAAATGGGCTAGTGAAAACAAAATGTTTATAAATACCAAGAAAACCAAAGCGTTGTTGGCTACGGGAAAGCGTCTGCGCAGACGTATAACCCATGACGCAGGAAAATTTGAAGCTAGGATGCAAAATGCAGAAATTGAACAAGTTGGTAGCCATAAACTTCTTGGAGTGATAATCGACGAGAACCTAACTTACGAAGCACATGTTGACGAACTATGTAACAAACTTTCAAAACGAATTGGTCTTCTACGCCATATAAGCTGCTACTTGAAAAAGAATCAAAAATTGATCTACTATAACGCAGTAATCAAACCACTCTTCATGTATGCAAGCACAGTATGGACATCGTGTAACAAAGAGGCACTCGAGAGAGTTCTCCGTATGCAAAAACGGGCTGCGCGTATTATTCTTGCTGCACAACGTACTAGTCGAACTGTCACTTTATTTAATAAGTTAAACTGGATCCCCTTTTACAAAGAACCTTATATAAATCGATGTGCACTGGCCTACAAAAGGATAAACAGAACTTTACCTGAATACATGAACACATCTTTAAGGAAAAACTCTGACGTCCATTCGAGAAGTACTAGAAATTGTAATTTAAATTTATTATGCCCCTCTCACAGAAACGCCTCTGAGGGAGGACGCACTTTCGCCGTCAGAACTATTACAGATTGGAACAGTTTACCCCGGTCTTTAAAAACAGAGAAGTCCGTTAAATCGTTTAACGCTAAATTATGTAATACTATTCTTAACTCTCAGAAAACTAATGGAATTTTTTAACTCTTATTATTCGTAGTATGTTTGAAATTGTAAGTCCAGTTTATTATTTGTAACCATTTTAAATAGTAACTTAATTAAGTATTTTATTGTAAATAATATCGTATTTTAGCATTTTATTGTAAATAATATATTTTTAGCATTTTAATTATTTTAAGCTGAGGGCCCCAAGTTTATCAGTAACTTAAGTTACTGTCACGGGTCACCCTCATTAAATAAAGTCTTTCACATCACTTCACTTCACTCCATATTAGGCGAAAATAAACGAAATGCGAAGAAAGTGGATCACCAACGCAAGCCGGAATGAAATTTAAGGATTCAGACATTTGCGGGCTACTAAGGAACACCTAGCTATGAAACTGAACGTTCGCGGTTATTGGCGAGGAAGACATAACTGGAGTGAGAAGGTGACTGGAGTAAATGAATTCGGCACGCAGTTTTCTAGTAAGTAAAAATAGTAATAGCATTTCCTATCCACGCCAAGTCATTTATGTAGAGCTTCCTCAAATGACACGTTCTCTGGTGTTCCGCGATGTTTTAAGAATTGGCATCAAGGGAGTTAATTTCTTGAGCTTGCGTTAGTTAAGGAAGTTTTAACTTGAACGTCGAAAGATATCAGTATTTGTTATAGTTTTGCATTAGTACACTACACGATACTTTTTCATCCAATCAGAAGTAAAGCCTTGGGACAAATTTGCACTTTTGGCGCTTTTGCGTACACGCCAGGCGCGAATACAACTTCGAGCTTAAATAAAGTTTTTCTATGTATGTGTATGTATGTACCTGCCTAACCTCGCCCCCCACCTCCCATACAATGTTGAAAACTAGTACGTGCAATTTCAACTGATTGTCAACATTGTGTTGGGTAGGGAGGGGGGACAGCAACCCGTATATAAAGGATATAGCAGCGTTTTCTTCATACTTCAGTTCTAAAACACAGATAATCCGTTATATTACATAAGTGTCCCAAGGACTTTTGTCCACGATTGTAGCTATGAAACTGAACGTTCGCGGTTATTTACGAGGAAGACATAACTGGAGTGAGAAGGTGACTGGAGTAAATGAATTCGGCACGCAGTTTTCTAGTAAGTGAAAATAGTAATAGCATTCCCTATCCACGCCAAGTCATTTATGAAGACCTTCCTCAAATGACACGTTCTCTGGTGTTCCGCGATGTTTTAAGAACTGGCGTCAAGGGAGTTAATTTCTTGAGCTTTGCCCCACGCACAGGTTTTCCCGCGCTTCGCGTCAGCTACGTGTATTTGCTTCAAGGATTTGTTCATCAGATTTTCTGTGTCCTTTCTGGTTGGCTAAAGTGATCACTTTGGTTTTGGCTTAACGACGCTCTATTGCAAATTGCTATATCACCTTCTTCTTAAATGTATGCCATTTAAGCAACGAGCATGGCGTACAGGGAGCTGAATAGCCTTTAAGTTTTTCAGTGAAGTCTTAGAAAAATTTGAAAGTCTAACAAAGTTAAAAAATCCAAATATGCTACTATAGACCGGATAGGAAGAACGAGGTCTACGAAAAAGAAAATAGATTCAGTCATCTTCGAACATACAAGTAAGATGCTCGAATCATGACGTGGCCCCTTAACTGTGATTCCCTACTATTACACTGCGCACTATCAGTAACTATAAATTAAAAACATGCTAATTATTCTTCGAGTCACTTTATAAATCCATGCGAAAAATTGAAAAAGAAAAAAACTTTAAAACCAGCAGCAATTTCAAAATAGTCTCTTTTACCAACAATCTCCCTTGCATGTCACCGTCTATTAAAAAAAATAAACTATTAATGACAGTCTACCCCAAAATACTGAATAATTCTTACTGGATTCAGAAACTTCCATAAACACAAATAACGTGTCACAAACGATGAACATAAAATAAAAGAACAAAATTTAATTTGTCAATGTTCCGTACATGGCATAGAAAGAATTAGCGTTTCATCGCTTTAACGTGCAGTTTTCTGACCTCTCCTCTCTCAGGCATAACCCGAGTTTAACACCAGAAGGTTAACAACCAATATCTTTGCATATCCCACTAATCCGAGAGGTGTCTTAGATAACAGTAAAAGATAACGTGCAATATAGACGGTTGTGATATCAACATCACGGTAGTTTTTAGTTATTTTGGCTGTTTATAAAATTACCTTAAAAATTGAAGAGAACTTGAAAAAGGAACTAGCATGGTTGATGATGTAGAAGATTAATACAGATTACAAACGACGAACTTGAAAAATTTAGGCTTAACTTTTTAAGAAGTGCAAACTGAGTGGGAGGGAGTGGGAGGGAGTGTTGCGCTTTGGAAATATGTAACAACTTTGCAGATGATTTTTGTTCAATTTCCCTTTCCCATAGTTTGCTTTGCTACGGCTGTCGATTACAAATTAGCAACTTTAGGAACTTTCAGACATAGAAAGGTCATAGAGCACTATGGCAATGCTAAATATCTTTCAACACGTCGGAAACAGTTACGATTATACCGACAGCTATTCTATAGTGATACTACAGCAATTACCATTAGATTTGTCGAAGAGGCTTTCAGGTCTGTTTCACGTTCTTATGACATAAGTGCATTCATTTGAAATTCCGAGAACAAATCTCCCAGACTACTGCATCGCTATAGCTAATTACGTGACACGTGCTCGCCCACGCGACAACATGAAATATGGACACACTCGTCAAGGTTCGTTTCTGGCTCAAACGAAAACAGTCTGGCATAAAAATAGGCGGTTATTGTAGTATCATTATATCCTAAACAAAGGTGACAACAATAAAGGAAAATGATTAAATAACAAAGTGTAAACAAGGCATAAATGTAAGTTGCCAACTACCCGATGGGAACTTCTCTTTAACTTCCCCCCTTTTGCACACACCCTCGTCAATTGGCTGGGGTCCATATCCTGGACGTTATACGGTACGTGGGTTGAGTCTGTTATTGGTTCTCTTCCTTTCCAGGAGTTTTCCTCTCTCTCCTCAAAATTCAATCAATCTCAAGAATGTTGTGTGTTACCCTTGAAAAACAAAATTAAAAATCAGTAAAAAGCAAACAGGAACTTCAAGCTAACCGCATGCAATGAACTGGAAATATACAATAAGTAAAGATTAATCACCGACTGAACGTTTTTGCCTTTTCTTCGCATGCAGTGAACTGGAGTTCTTCAATAAGTAAAGAATAGTCACCGACTGAAAGTTATTGCCACTTTTTCGTTGTCTTTTTTTGTGTTTCGGGATGGTCCAAAATGGTTCGTGTTCGCGGTTTTTTTAACACTACCAAATGAACCTCTCCCAAAACTTCACGTACATGTGATAACCGGATGGAAGTCTAACTGAGCTGTGTAAGTGTACGTGCGTAGCGAATGACTAAGTTAATGGTTCTTTAAAAGAAATACAAATCAACACTCACTGTCCAGCAATTTCTAACACGACGTCACTATCATTGCGGGGTTGATTTTGCTACAAATGGTTACATGGTTTTGATTCAGGATTCCGTAGATTTTTAATAGGTGACATAGTGGAAATTCTCAAGCAAATTCTCAAGCACATGCCAAATTGACGCTTAACAACAGCTTCGTTCCTCAGTCCTGATTTTTAATCAAATAAGTGAACTAATTTTGACAATTCTTCAACCCACGCAATAAAGAAGGCCACAGTCCGGCACGTGTTCTATCGCAGTTACTTGTGGGAAGTTTAGCCACAAGTTGACAACGCGATATGGATTCTTGGCGAAGCTGATTAGGATAATTGAACAAGTTAAACCGGTAGTTTTTTAAGAACAGGCCAGAGCCTTCGTTGACGGAAAAGTAAATACGGTAACTAGTGATCCCTAGTATCCACCCTAAAATCGCTTTGTTTCAGTGACGGAAAACGCCGGAAGTTGCGTTCTGACACAAATACAAACAAACAATATAGAGTGGATATATATTGACACATTATTGAGCTGTTACAATTGGCAATCAAAGAACGCGGTTTCGACAGCACGATTTAACGTAACCATGTCTCAGTCTTGTTTCACGAGAAAAGGAGAAAAACAAAGGCCTGCACATGGCCCACGTTTAGAAAGTGCTTTGTAATCACGACTGAAACAAATACAACCCTTAATTGACACAGATTACGGATCGTTGCTTGCGGTTGCGCCCGATTACCCACGATATTGTTTGATTTTCAAAGTTACTGAACTAGAAAGACCGTGGTTGAAATCTTATGTACTCACTTGCCACTGATTCATTTCAGGGTTGGAAGGGGCATTAAGACCTAATCCCACCCCGGTAACAACGGAACTTTTAATTATTATTATTATTATTATTATTATTATTATTATTATTATTATTATTATTATTATTGTAATTATATAAATTTCAGAAAGATCAATTCCTGTCCAAGGCTATTTAACAATTATGAGCACGGGATTTCCATCGCGTTCACGCATAGAAATCAAGAGCGAAAAATCTAATTGTTTTAGTTTAACTGTAGCAGTCGTTCAAAACTTTATCCAAAAACTCTTCACAGACACTTCGAAAACGCAAAGAAGCGGTCACCAGTTTGTTAACAATCCTCCGTAGGAAAAAAGATGGCGACTACTACATTTACCCACGGTTCTTAGAGCACGAAAACCTTAACAACGTTTTAAAAAACGTACAGAAACGTTATAAAACCTTCAAACCTGGGCTTCTCACTGTTCTTAGTACAGGAACAAATATTGTAAAAATTTGGCTTTCTTTGTGCCTTATAGGCTGTGTTAGGTTCGCAAGGCATCGTGATAAAATGTACCGCCGCCATCTTTTTTCCTATGGTGGATTAAGCGCTCATTGCCACGTTACTCAACAGAACAGAAATAGACTGTGAATAACGTCTTCAATAAGAGAACGCCATTCGCATTAAAACGCCAGTAGAATTCTACTAATCTATATTAGAAAGAGTGAAACCTTTTCCATCGCTGAGATTGAGATACGCATGTATATTAATTTTTCGCGGGTTAGCCGAGATCGTAACTCAGTCTTGATCTTTGAATTCTTTGTTACATGTTTCACTTCGGTTGTCACAATATATAGATAGATTTGAATCAGAAGATAAATTTGTTTGTTGTAATATTTCTCTTCAGTTGTCAATTCTCTTTAGTCCTCATACAATATACTGAATCAAACAATATCTCGATTCTCAGATATAATAATTATAACTAATTAACGTTTATTTAAATAGCGCCATTCATACGCTCATGGCTTGGCGCTCCACAAGGAAATATGAAAAACTATGAAAGCTCTACTCGATTGAATCGAATTGATTACCGAACACGAATCGCTATGATAGAAAAAGTGAAAAGAAAAGGAACTGTTACGTTTCAAAGAAAACGCAAACGTTAAAGAACGTTAACGCTATAACAGGAATATATTGAGTTGCTTCGGGAACAATGAGTATATAGTATGTGCTCGTGTAGGCGGCGTGGACTTCTGGTTAGGGTACTGGAATTGTAATCCGGAGCGGCCCGGTGATTGGTGCTCCCAACTTCAACTGCTCCACGCTTGGTAAATAGTCAGCCGTAACTAACTGGTATTTTTAACAAGTTTCGGTTCAATTTAGAATGTTTCTTTGCTCGGTCACCAATTAGTGAACCAGTGCTAACCGTTCCGACACTAAAATAAAGTGAATATTATTCATTTACATGTACTTCGACATGGATGGTGGGTGTTCTTTTGGCGGTCAAAGCATTTTGTTGCATGATTTGAAAACTACAACTAACACACAACGCAGCTGATTTCATTTTTGATACATTTCTATCATTACTCGTATTGAGATACGCATTCGTGACTGTAGAAGTAAAGGTCTATTCAGGTTGAAAAAATCTCGTTTCGTGTACTAAGAGCAGTTTCCGCTTCAGTTTCCGCTTATTTTCAAAACGCCTGAAATCTGGATTTCCGCTGCAATGCAGCAACAATAGAACGTTATGCTAAAAGAGTGATTTTAAACCAAACAAGGTGCTTTACTTAATCAATTAATCTGCGATCTCTTTTCTGTGATACTTCCGATAAAGGGTATTTTGGCTGCCAAGTTATCCTAAACTACGGCATGCGTTTTAACCAAATAAGGCGACGTTGTTTTCCAAGAAGCGCCTTCATCTCTGATAGCATCTTTATTATAACCGTCGGAGAGTTGTTCGAGCAAAAGTTGAAATCAAACGGCTTGAGGATGTGTTCTTCGCAAACTCAACTTCATTACAGTGTTGTATTTATTTATTCATTAAAAAACAATAGCATTTATTTTGTTAATTATTGATCGATCACAATCAAATTTATACATTTTTGTTTGTTTCTAAACGATTATCCAACGTAACCGCAATTTTTTTTTTTCTTCTTCTTCTTTCTTCCTGATAGTATTCATTATTTCAACATCTGTAACGATTTAGACCTTAACAAATCCGGCGCTCTTCACTTAACCTGCGATCAGCCGTTCCTTTTTTGGCGCCAGAAAAAGAGAAAGGAAAAGAACGCCTGATCTTAGGTTACCCCTCACTTGTTTGTGTAGACTGTGGTTTAATTTGCAGTCAGTTAGTAAACACGATTGCACTGCGTAACATAAAAAGTCTAGACGACAAAGCTGCTTAACTGAACTCTCAAATTGATATAGTTAGTGTCAGCTTTTCTTTACTTCTCTCATTTAGATTTCCTTTCTTTTCTCTCCTTTAGTTTAGATTAGTGTTTCCAATTAACTTGTCTCATTCTGTACAAAGAAATACATATAGCACTGAAGTAAAGTTGTTTTCTTTATTAATTTACTTATTATTTTTCCTGAGTGGGAGCTTGTTCCGCTTAAGTTTCCGTAATTGGATAGAGCCTTCTGAAGTTGACCTGATGAATCAAAGCCGGTACATTAAGGTTACTTATCTGTTATAACGGGTTGCGCATTCACGAGGTGGTCATGTCAGATCGAAAATAGTTCACAAAGACAGACTTTTTCGCATTTTTTACCTCGAAAAAACCGCTAGATATACTTCTTCTTCATTGAACAATTGACGTAATATCTTAATTTATCATGGTCGGTATACTAGAGTTGTAAAGCAAAGGAACTTAGTCATAATTCTAATCTCATAATTTTAATACTGTTTTGGCCAAAACTGTGCTAGTGCATTTGGAACGCTCGTGGATTGAAAGAATCAAAGTCGTAATAGCTACAACAAACCTGTGATTTACCTTAACTGCTTTTTTTAAGAGATTGTTTTACTTTTGTCATGACTTGTTGATTCAAACTACTGAATTCTTTAGATGAATTTTGGCGATCGCTTTCTAAAAGCTTCGAGGAAACGCATCGTGGAGCAAATTCAGTATTGTAATTTATGTCTACGTAGAAAACACACTATCTTATTCCAAAAAGCGCAATCTATTTATTTTTGCTCAAAAGGGATCCAAATATTGGAAGACCACAAAGCATGCCTTAAAGTAGCTGCCTTTCATCCTTAAAAAAGAATACTGGCCCTCGCTTATCAAACGATGCCATATGGTATTTAACGGATAAATAACTATCCACTGAGGGATAGAGTGGTATGTTTTGTAGGAGGATATCGTTGTCCAAACCAAAACAAAGACATAAAAGGATTATGTGCAAAACATCGTTATCAGGCTTCACCCAATCGCAAAACCAATAGACCCTGCAAAAAAATAACGATACTACCTACTTTATGTAATTTTCAGAATATACTAAAATTTATGACGGAATGCGACATGTGAAAGACGAATTGGCCAACATCGTATGCGTTTTGGAGCAGGGATGCCGCAGTGGCGAGAGCACTTGCTCCCACCAATGCGTCTAGGGATCGATTCCTGCCCGGGGCCATATGTGGGTTGAGTTTGTTGTTGGTTCTCGCCCTGCTCCGAGGGTTTTTCTGCGGGTCTCCGGTTTTCCTCCCGCCACAAAACCAACACCTAGCTCCAAATTCCAATTCCACCAAGAGAGAGGACCTGAACGAAAACCAGCTAAGCCTGATGTAGCTTTCTCTCCGAAATATTGTAAATTCTAATTACGTTAAGGTGTCCTTGCCATCGTTATTCTATGTGATTGGAAGATTTGAAGTTCCAAAAATTATCTTTCTCTTTCATAGGTAGAGCTACTGCGTTTTTATCTTTACGATAAGTCAAAAATGTTATAGAGATCTTTTTCGAGAGCTCTTTTCCACGCGAAACACGTATCCGGCAGATGATAGATCTAAACGCGTCAAGAAACCGAACCAGCCTGCTTGGATGACTAAAGAGATCTTGTCGTCTATGAAAACAAGAGACAAACTGTTGAAAACGGCGCGAATTTCAAATCTGCCTGCAGACTGGGAACGCTATACGCATGCAAAGGGTAAAACTACAAGTCTCATCAAAAAAACAAAGAGAAGTTTCTTCCGCAAGAAAATCGACGAAAACAAAGGAAATCCAAAAGGAGTTTGGCAAGCGCTCAAAACATTAAGTGGGACTAGTAAACCTCGAGTTCGCATCGATGAATTAAACACAGGAAACAACATCATTAGTGACGAAGCTTCCATTGCAAATGAGCTTAATCAGTACTTCGTAAACATCCTAGATCAAATTGGCAAGGAAAACGACGCTGGCGTAGAGTTTGATGACACCAAGCTGAAAAATTTTGTCTCTTCGCGATTGAATGATAATGTGGCTTTCAACATCCCTCCAATAACGCCTAAGCAGATCATTGACACCATAGGGAAAATCGCTTGTAACAAGGCCTCAGGGCACGATGGCATAAGTATTCGTGTACTCAAAATTATTGCACCAGCGTTTGCAAGTCCATTATGCAAATTGCTGAACCTTTCAATATCGACAAACAGTTTTCCAGACCGTTGGAAAGTAGCAAAAGTTACACCATTGCACAAGGGTGGCGCACGAAACGATATCAACAATTACCGCCCGATATCAGTTTTACCTGTCTTTTCGAAGATTATCGAAAAACACGTAGCCAGCTGTCTTCTTAAGTTTTTACATGACAACAACATGTTATATGAGTATCAATGAGCCTTCAGGTCAGGTCACTCTACAGAAACAGCTCTAATCAGACTTACGGATCACATCCTGAAAAACATGGACAATGACGAAGTGACCGGTCTGGTATTTATAGATTTTCGTAAAGCTTTTGATGTTATAAATCACGAACTTCTTCTAAAAAAGCTGTCTATTTACGGTGCAAGCCCTCCGTCTGTTGCCTGGTTTCAATCGTACCTGTCTCAGAGAAAGCAATTTATTACATTAGGGAAAACCACATCTGAACAGCTGACTATCAGACAGGGCGTTCCCCAAGGATCAATATTGGGACCGGTGCTCTTCCTCCTGTTTGTCAATGACATGCCTCTAAACGTTCACAAGTCAACTATGGATATCTATGCAGACGATACCACCTTGTCTTTAAGCTCAGACTGGAAAGCTATTCCTGCACTAAACAAATCATTAACAAAGGACTTGACAGAAGTTGAGAAATGGGCTAGTGAAAACAAAATGTTTATAAATACCAAGAAAACCAAAGCGTTGTTGGCTACGGGAAAGCGTCTGCGCAGACGTATAACCCATGACGCAGGAAAATTTGAAGCTAGGATGCAAAATGCAGAAATTGAACAAGTTGGTAGCCATAAACTTCTTGGAGTGATAATCGACGAGAACCTAACTTACGAAGCACATGTTGACGAACTATGTAACAAACTTTCAAAACGAATTGGTCTTCTACGCCATATAAGCTGCTACTTGAAAAAGAATCAAAAATTGATCTACTATAACGCAGTAATCAAACCACTCTTCATGTATGCAAGCACAGTATGGACATCGTGTAACAAAGAGGCACTCGAGAGAGTTCTCCGTATGCAAAAACGGGCTGCGCGTATTATTCTTGCTGCACAACGTACTAGTCGAACTGTCACTTTATTTAATAAGTTAAACTGGATCCCCTTTTACAAAGAACCTTATATAAATCGATGTGCACTGGCCTACAAAAGGATAAACAGAACTTTACCTGAATACATGAACACATCTTTAAGGAAAAACTCTGACGTCCATTCGAGAAGTACTAGAAATTGTAATTTAAATTTATTATGCCCCTCTCACAGAAACGCCTCTGAGGGAGGACGCACTTTCGCCGTCAGAACTATTACAGATTGGAACAGTTTACCCCGGTCTTTAAAAACAGAGAAGTCCGTTAAATCGTTTAACGCTAAATTATGTAATACTATTCTTAACTCTCAGAAAACTAATGGAATTTTTTAACTCTTATTATTCGTAGTATGTTTGAAATTGTAAGTCCAGTTTATTATTTGTAACCATTTTAAATAGTAACTTAATTAAGTATTTTATTGTAAATAATATCGTATTTTAGCATTTTATTGTAAATAATATATTTTTAGCATTTTAATTATTTTAAGCTGAGGGCCCCAAGTTTATCAGTAACTTAAGTTACTGTCACGGGTCACCCTCATTAAATAAAGTCTTTCACATCACTTCACTTCACTCCATATTAGGCGAAAATAAACGAAATGCGAAGAAAGTGGATCACCAACGCAAGCCGGAATGAAATTTAAGGATTCAGACATTTGCGGGCTACTAAGGAACACCTAGCTATGAAACTGAACGTTCGCGGTTATTGGCGAGGAAGACATAACTGGAGTGAGAAGGTGACTGGAGTAAATGAATTCGGCACGCAGTTTTCTAGTAAGTAAAAATAGTAATAGCATTTCCTATCCACGCCAAGTCATTTATGTAGAGCTTCCTCAAATGACACGTTCTCTGGTGTTCCGCGATGTTTTAAGAATTGGCATCAAGGGAGTTAATTTCTTGAGCTTGCGTTAGTTAAGGAAGTTTTAACTTGAACGTCGAAAGATATCAGTATTTGTTATAGTTTTGCATTAGTACACTACACGATACTTTTTCATCCAATCAGAAGTAAAGCCTTGGGACAAATTTGCACTTTTGGCGCTTTTGCGTACACGCCAGGCGCGAATACAACTTCGAGCTTAAATAAAGTTTTTCTATGTATGTGTATGTATGTACCTGCCTAACCTCGCCCCCCACCTCCCATACAATGTTGAAAACTAGTACGTGCAATTTCAACTGATTGTCAACATTGTGTTGGGTAGGGAGGGGGGACAGCAACCCGTATATAAAGGATATAGCAGCGTTTTCTTCATACTTTAGTTCTAAAACACAGATAATCCGTTATATTACATAAGTGTCCCAAGGACTTTTGTCCACGATTGTAGCTATGAAACTGAACGTTCGCGGTTATTTACGAGGAAGACATAACTGGAGTGAGAAGGTGACTGGAGTAAATGAATTCGGCACGCAGTTTTCTAGTAAGTGAAAATAGTAATAGCATTCCCTATCCACGCCAAGTCATTTATGAAGACCTTCCTCAAATGACACGTTCTCTGGTGTTCCGCGATGTTTTAAGAACTGGCGTCAAGGGAGTTAATTTCTTGAGCTTTGCCCCACGCACAGGTTTTCCCGCGCTTCGCGTCAGCTACGTGTATTTGCTTCAAGGATTTGTTCATCAGATTTTCTGTGTCCTTTCTGGTTGGCTAAAGTGATCACTTTGGTTTTGGCTTAACGACGCTCTATTGCAAATTGCTATATCACCTTCTTCTTAAATGTATGCCATTTAAGCAACGAGCATGGCGTACAGGGAGCTGAATAGCCTTTAAGTTTTTCAGTGAAGTCTTAGAAAAATTTGAAAGTCTAACAAAGTTAAAAAATCCAAATATGCTACTATAGACCGAATAGGAAGAACGAGGTCTACGAAAAAGAAAATAGATTCAGTCATCTTCGAACATACAAGTAAGATGCTCGAATCATGACGTGGCCCCTTAACTGTGATTCCCTACTATTACACTGCGCACTATCAGTAACTATAAATTAAAAACATGCTAATTATTCTTCGAGTCACTTTATAAATCCATGCGAAAAATTGAAAAAGAAAAAAACTTTAAAACCAGCAGCAATTTCAAAATAGTCTCTTTTACCAACAATCTCCCTTGCATGTCACCGTCTATTAAAAAAAATAAACTATTAATGACAGTCTACCCCAAAATACTGAATAATTCTTACTGGATTCAGAAACTTCCATAAACACAAATAACGTGTCACAAACGATGAACATAAAATAAAAGAACAAAATTTAATTTGTCAATGTTCCGTACATGGCATAGAAAGAATTAGCGTTTCATCGCTTTAACGTGCAGTTTTCTGACCTCTCCTCTCTCAGGCATAACCCGAGTTTAACACCAGAAGGTTAACAACCAATATCTTTGCATATCCCACTAATCCGAGAGGTGTCTTAGATAACAGTAAAAGATAACGTGCAATATAGACGGTTGTGATATCAACATCACGGTAGTTTTTAGTTATTTTGGCTGTTTATAAAATTACCTTAAAAATTGAAGAGAACTTGAAAAAGGAACTAGCATGGTTGATGATGTAGAAGATTAATACAGATTACAAACGACGAACTTGAAAAATTTAGGCTTAACTTTTTAAGAAGTGCAAACTGAGTGGGAGGGAGTGGGAGGGAGTGTTGCGCTTTGGAAATATGTAACAACTTTGCAGATGATTTTTGTTCAATTTCCCTTTCCCATAGTTTGCTTTGCTACGGCTGTCGATTACAAATTAGCAACTTTAGGAACTTTCAGACATAGAAAGGTCATAGAGCACTATGGCAATGCTAAATATCTTTCAACACGTCGGAAACAGTTACGATTATACCGACAGCTATTCTATAGTGATACTACAGCAATTACCATTAGATTTGTCGAAGAGGCTTTCAGGTCTGTTTCACGTTCTTATGACATAAGTGCATTCATTTGAAATTCCGAGAACAAATCTCCCAGACTACTGCATCGCTATAGCTAATTACGTGACACGTGCTCGCCCACGCGACAACATGAAATATGGACACACTCGTCAAGGTTCGTTTCTGGCTCAAACGAAAACAGTCTGGCATAAAAATAGGCGGTTATTGTAGTATCATTATATCCTAAACAAAGGTGACAACAATAAAGGAAAATGATTAAATAACAAAGTGTAAACAAGGCATAAATGTAAGTTGCCAACTACCCGATGGGAACTTCTCTTTAACTTCCCCCCTTTTGCACACACCCTCGTCAATTGGCTGGGGTCCATATCCTGGACGTTATACGGTACGTGGGTTGAGTCTGTTATTGGTTCTCTTCCTTTCCAGGAGTTTTCCTCTCTCTCCTCAAAATTCAATCAATCTCAAGAATGTTGTGTGTTACCCTTGAAAAACAAAATTAAAAATCAGTAAAAAGCAAACAGGAACTTCAAGCTAACCGCATGCAATGAACTGGAAATATACAATAAGTAAAGATTAATCACCGACTGAACGTTTTTGCCTTTTCTTCGCATGCAGTGAACTGGAGTTCTTCAATAAGTAAAGAATAGTCACCGACTGAAAGTTATTGCCACTTTTTCGTTGTCTTTTTTTGTGATTCGGGATGGTCCAAAATGGTTCGTGTTCGCGGTTTTTTTAACACTACCAAATGAACCTCTCCCAAAACTTCACGTACATGTGATAACCGGATGGAAGTCTAACTGAGCTGTGTAGGTGTACGTGCCTAGCGAATGACTAAGTTAATGGTTCTTTAAAAGAAATACAAATCAACACTCACTGTCCAGCAATTTCTAACACGACGTCACTATCATTGCGGGGTTGATTTTGCTACAAATGGTTACATGGTTTTGATTCAGGATTCCGTAGATTTTTAATAGGTGACATAGTGGAAATTCTCAAGCAAATTCTCAAGCACATGCCAAATTGACGCTTGACAACAGCTTCGTTCCTCAGTTCTGATTTTTAATCAAATAAGTGAACTAATTTTGACAATTCTTCAACCCACGCAATAAAGAAGGCCACAGTCCGGCACGTGTTCTATCGCAGTTACTTGTGGGAAGTTTAGCCACAAGTTGACAACGCGATATGGATTCTTGGCGAAGCTGATTAGGATAATTGAACAAGTTAAACCGGTAGTTTTTTAAGAACAGGCCAGAGCCTTCGTTGACGGAAAAGTAAATACGGTAACTAGCGATCCCTAGTATCCACCCTAAAATCGCTTTGTTACAATTGGCAATCAAAGAACGCGGTTTCGACAGCACGATTTAACGTAACCATGTCTCAGTCTTGTTTCACGAGAAAAGGAGAAAAACAAAGGCCTGCACATGGCCCACGTTTAGAAAGTGCTTTGTAATCACGACTGAAACAAATACAACCCTTAATTGACACAGATTACGGATCGTTGCTTGCGGTTGCGCCCGATTACCCACGATATTGTTTGATTTTCAAAGTTACTGAACTAGAAAGACCGTGGTTGAAATCTTATGTACTCACTTGCCACTGATTCATTTCAGGGTTGGAAGGGGCATTAAGACCTAATCCCACCCCGGTAACAACGGAACTTTTAATTATTATTATTATTATTATTATTATTATTATTATTATTATTATTATTATTATTATTGTAATTATATAAATTTCAGAAAGATCAATTCCTGTCCAAGGCTATTTAACAATTATGAGCACGGGATTTCCATCGCGTTCACGCATAGAAATCAAGAGCCAAAAATCTAATTGTTTTAGTTTAACTGTAGCAGTCGTTCAAAACTTTATCCAAAAACTCTTCACAGACACTTCGAAAACGCAAAGAAGCGGTCACCAGTTTGTTAACAATCCTCCGTAGGAAAAAAGATGGCGACTACTACATTTACCCACGGTTCTTAGAGCACGAAAACCTTAACAACGTTTTAAAAAACGTACAGAAACGTTATAAAACCTTCAAACCTGGGCTTCTCACTGTTCTTAGTACAGGAACAAATATTGTAAAAATTTGGCTTTCTTTGTGCCTTATAGGCTGTGTTAGGTTCGCAAGGCATCGTGATAAAATGTACCGCCGCCATCTTTTTTCCTATGGTGGATTAAGCGCTCATTGCCACGTTACTCAACAGAACAGAAATAGACTGTGAATAACGTCTTCAATAAGAGAACGCCATTCGCATTAAAACGCCAGTAGAATTCTACTAATCTATATTAGAAAGAGTGAAACCTTTTCCATCGCTGAGATTGAGATACGCATGTATATTAATTTTTCGCGGGTTAGCCGAGATCGTAACTCAGTCTTGATCTTTGAATTCTTTGTTACATGTTTCACTTCGGTTGTCACAATATATAGATAGATTTGAATCAGAAGATAAATTTGTTTGTTGTAATATTTCTCTTCAGTTGTTAATTCTCTTTAGTCCTCATACAATATACTGACTCGAACAATATCTCGATTCTCAGATATAATAATTATAACTTATTACTTAAATAACGCCATTCATACGCTCATGGCTTGGCGCTCCACAAGGAAATGTGAAAAACTATGAAAGCTCTACTCGATTGAATCGAATTGAATACCGAACACGAATCGCTATGATAGAAAAAGTGAAAAGAAAAGGAACTGTTACGTTTCAAAGAAAACGCAAACGTTAAAGAACGTTGACGCTATAACAGGAATATATTGAGTTGCTTCGAGAACAATCAGTATATAGTATGTGCTCGTGTAGGCGGCGTGGACCTCTGGTTAAGGTACTGGAATTGTAATCCGGAGCGGCCCGGTGATTGGTGCTCCCAAATTCAACTGCTCCACGCTTGGTAAATAGTCAACTGTAACTGGCTGGTATTTTTAACAAGTTTCGGTTCAATTTAGAATCTTTGTTTGCTTGGTCACCAATTAGTGAAGCAGTGCTAACCTTTCCGACACTAAAATAAAGTGAATATTATTCATTTACATGTACTTCGACACGGATGGTGGGTGTTCTTTTGGCGGTCAAAGCATTTTGTTGCATGATTTGAAAACTACAACTAACACACAACGCAGCTGATTTCACTTTTTTATACATTTCTATCATTACTCGTATTGAGATACGCATTCGTGACTGTAGAAGTAAAGGTCTATTCAGGTTGAAAAAATCTCGTTTCGTGTACTAAGAGCAGTTTCCGCTTCAGTTTCCGCTTATTTTCAAAACGCCTGAAATCTGGATTTCCGCTGCAATGCAGCAACAATAGAACGTTATGCTAAAAGAGTGATTTTAAACCAAACAAGGTGCTTTACTTAATCAATTAATCTGCGATCTCTTTTCTGTGATACTCCCGATAAAGGGTATTTTGGCTGCCAAGTTATCCTAAACTACGGCATGCGTTTTAACCAAATAAGGCGACGTTGTTTTCCAAGAAGCGCCTTCATCTCTGATAGCATCTTTATTATAACCGTCGGAGAGTTGTTCGGGAGCAAAAGTTGAAATCAAACGGCTTGAGGATGTGTTCTTCGCAAACTCAACTTCATTACAGTGTTGTATTTATTTATTCATTAAAAAACAATAGCATTTATTTTGTTGATTATTTATCGATCACAATCAAATTTATACATTTTTGTTTGTTTCTAAACGATTATCCAACGTAACCGCAATCTTTTTTCTTCCTCTTCTTCTTTCTTCCTGATAATATTCATTATTTCAACATCTGTAGTGATTTAGACCTTAACAAATCCGGCGCTCTTCACTTAACCTGCGATCAGCCGTTCCTTTTTGGCGCCAAAAAAGAGAAAGGAAAAGAACGCCTGATCTTAGGTTACCCCTCACTTGTTTGTGTAGACTGTGGTTTAATTTGCAGTCAGTTAGTAAACACGATTGCACTGCGTAACATAAAAAGTCTAGACGACAAAGCTGCTTAACTGAACTCTCAAATTGATATAGTTAGTGTCAGCTTTTCTTTACTTCTCTCATTTAGATTTCCTTCCTTTTCTCTCCTTTAGTTTAGATTAGTGTTTCCAATTAACTTGTCTCATTCTGTACAAAGAAATACATATAGCACTGAAGTAAAGTTGTTTTCTTTATTAATTTACTTATTATTTTTCCTGAGTGGGAGCTTGTTCCGCTTAAGTTTCCGTAATTGGATAGAGCCTTCTGAAGTTGACCTGATGAATCAAAGCCGGTACATTAAGCCCAAGAGACACTCGTTCACTGTTCATAACTTAAAGTACTGATCTAGTGCTATTACTAAAATCGATAAATAACTGCAACTATGGAATATCTGTTATAACGGGTTGCGCATTCACGAGGTGGTCATGTCAGATCGAAAATAGTTCACAAAGACAGACTTTTTCGCACTTTTTACCTCGAAAAAACCGCTAGATATACTTCTTCTTCATTGAACAATTGACGTAATATCTTAATTTATCATGGTCGGTATCCTAGAGTTGTAAAGCAAAGGAACTTAGTCATAATTCTAATCTCATAATTTTAATACTGTTTTGGCCAAAACTGTGCTAGTGCATTTGGAACGCTCGTGGATTGAAAGAATCAAAGTCGTAATGGCTACAACAAACGTGTGATTTACCTTAACTGCTTTTTTTAAGAGATTGTTTTACTTTTGTCATGACTTGTTGATTCAAACTACTGAATTCTTTAGATGAATTTTGGCGATCGCTTTCTAAAAGCTTCGAGGAAACGCATCGTCGAGCAAATTCAGTATTGTAATTTATGTCTACGTAGAAAACACACTATCTTATTCCAAAGGGATAATCTATTTTTTTTTTGCTCAAAAGGGATCCAAATATTGGAAGACCACAAAGCATGCCTTAAAGTAGCTGCCTTTCATCCTTAAAAAAAATACTGGCCCTCGCTTATCAAACGATGCCATATGGTATTTAACGGATAAATAACTAACCACTGAGCGATAGAGTGGTATGTTTTGTAGGAGGATATCGTTGTCCAAACCAAAACAAAGACATAAAAGGATTATGTTCAAAACATCCGTTATCAGGCTTCACCCAATCGTAAAACCAATAGACCCTGCAAAAAAATAACGATACTACCTACTTTATGTAATTTTCAGAATATGCTAAAATTTATGACGGAATGCGACATGTGAAAGACGAATTGGCCAACATCGCATGCGTTTTGGAGCAGGGATGCCGCAGTGGCGAGAGCACTTGCTCCCACCAATGCGTCTAGGGATCGATTCCTGCCCGGGGCCATATGTGGGTTGAGTTTGTTATTGGTTCTCGCCCTGCTCCGAGGGTTTTTCTGCGGGTCTCCGGTTTTCCTCCCGCCACAAAACCAACACCTAGCTCCAAATTCCAATTCCACCAAGATAGAGGACCTGAACGAAAACCAGCTAAGCCTGATGTAGCTTTCTCTCCGAAATATTATAAATTCTAATTACGTTAAGGTGTCCTTGCCATCGTCATTCTATGTGATTGGAAGATTGGAAGTTCCAAAAATTATCTTTCTCTTTCACAGGTAGAGCTACTGCGTTTTTGTCTTTACGATAAGTCAAAAATGTGATAGAGATCTTTTTCGAGAGCTCTTTTCCATGTGAAACACGTATCCGGAAAGCGAGAGATCTTCCATATTAGGCGAAAATAAACGAAATACGAAGAAAGTGGATCACCAACGCAAGCCGGAATGAAATTTAAGGATTCAGACATTTGCGGGCTACTAAGGAACACCTAGCTATGAAACTGAACGTTCGCGGTTATTGGCGAGGAAGACATAACTGGAGTGAGAAGGTGACTGGAGTAAATGAATTCGGCACGCAGTTTTCTAGTAAGTAAAAATAGTAATAGCATTTCCTATCCACGCCAAGTCATTTATGTAGAGCTTCCTCAAATGACACGTTCTCTGGTGTTCCGCGATGTTTTAAGAATTGGCATCAAGGGAGTTAATTTCTTGAGCTTGCGTTAGTTAAGGAAGTTTTAACTTGAACGTCGAAAGATATCAGTATTTGTTATAGTTTTGCATTAGTACACTACACGATACTTTTTCATCCAATCAGAAGTAAAGCCACTCATGAAACCCCACGCACAGGTTTTCCCGTGCTTCGCGTCAGCTACGTGTATTTGCTTCAAGCATTTGTTCGTCAGATTTTCTGTGTCCTTTATGGTTGGCTAAAGTGATCACTTTGGTTTTGGCTTAACGACACTTTGCAAACTGCTATATTACCTTCTTCTTAAATGTATGTCATTTAAGCAACGAGCATGGCGTAGAGGGAGCTGAATAGCCTTTAAGTTTTTCAGTGAAATCTTAGAAAAATTTGAAAGTCTAACAAAGTTAAAAATCCAAATATGTTACTATGAACCAGATAGGAAGAACGATGTCAAAGATCGAGGAAGAAAATAGATTCAGTCATCTTCGAACATACAAGTAAGATGCTCGAATCATGACGTGGCCCCTTAACTGTGATTCCCTACTATTACACGGCGCACTATCAGTAACTATAAATTAAAAACATGCTAATTATTCTTCGAGTCACTTGATATATCCAAGCGAAAAATTGAAAAAGAAAAAAACTTTAAAACCAGCAGCAATTTCAAAATAGTCTCTTTTACCAACAATCTTCCTTGCATGTCATTGTCTATTAAAAAGAAATAAACTATTAATCACAGTCTACCCCAAAATACTGAATGACTCTTACTGGATTCAGAAACTTCCATAAACACAAAAAACGTATCACAAACGATGAACATAAAAAAAATAAAAGAACAAAATTTAATTTGTCAATATTCCGTACATGGCATAGAAAGAATTAGCGTTTCATCGCTTTAACGTGCAGTTTTCTGACCTCTCCTCTCTCAGGCATAACCCGAGTTTAACACCAGAAGGTTAACAACCAATATCTTTGCATATCCCACTAATCCGAGAGGTGTCTGTGATAACAGTAAAAAAATAACATGTAGTATAGACGGTTGTGATATCAACATCACGGTATTTTTTAGTTATTTTGGCTGTTTATAAAATTACCTTAAAAATTGAAGAGAACTTGAAAAAGGAACTAGCATGGTTGATGATGTAGAAGATTAATACAGATTACAAACGACGAACTTGAAAAATTTAGGCTTAACTTTTTAAGAAGTGCAAACTGAGTGGGAGGGAGTCTATTTAAAATGGCCTAAGTTTAACTCTGGGCTAATGAAGTTTAAACAAACAACTTTTTAGCTTCCTGTCAATTCTTAACGATCATAATTATATGTGCATTTTTTAAAACATTTGGTGTATAACAACGGTGGCTTAATTACCTTCCCGGTCATAACCTAGGATGATCACTGAATTAGCTTTCACTGAAATCAAACCGATCGACAAGTTCTGTCTGAACCTTTCTGCGAGAGTCGATACTTTTTCTGAACACATTGTGTTGCGCTTTGGAAATATGTAACAACTTTGCAGATGATTTCTATTCAATTTCCCTTTCCCATAGTTTGCTTTGCTACGGCTGTCGATTACAAATTAGCAACTTTAGGAACTTTCAGAAATATAAAGGTCATAGAGCACTATGGCAATGCTAAATATCTTTCAACACGTCGGAAACAGTTACGATTATACCGACAGCTATTCTATAGTGATACTACAGCAATTACCATTAGATTTGTCGAAGAGGCTTTCAGATCTGTTTCACATTCTTATGACATAAGTGCATTCATTTGAAATTCCGAGAACAAATCTCGCGCACTACTGCATCGCTATGGCTAATTACGTGACACGTGCTCGCCCACGCGACAACATGAAATATGGACACACTCGTCAAGGTTCGTTGCTGGCTCAAACGAAAACAGTCTGGCATAAAAATAGGCGGTTATTGTAGTATCATTATATCCTAAACAAAGGTGACAACAATAAAGGAAAATGATTAAATAACAAAGTGTAAACAAGGCATAAATGTAAGTTGCCAACTACCCGATGGGAACTTCTCTTTAACTTCCCCTTTTTGCACACACCCTCATCGATTAGCTGGGGTCCATATCCTGGACGTTATACGGTACGTGGGTTGAGTTTGTTATTGGTTCTCTTCCTTTCCAGGAGTTTTCCTCTCTCCTCAAAATTCAATCAATCTCAAGAATGTTGTGTGTTACCCTTGAAAAACAAAATTAAAAATCAGCAAAAAGCAAACAGGAACTTCATGCTAACCGCATGCAATGAACTGGAAATATACAATAAGTAAAGATTAATCACCGACTGAACGTTTTTGCCTTTTCTTCGCATGCAGTGAACTGGAGTTCTTCAATAAGTAAAAAATAGTCACCGACTGAAAGTTATTGCCACTTTTTCGTTGTCTTTTTTTGTGATTCGGGATGGTCCAAAATGGTTCGTGTTCGCGGTTTTCTTAACACCACCAAATGAACCTCTCCCAAAACTTCACGTACATGTGATAACCGGATGGAAGTCTAACTAAGCTGTGTAGGTGTACGTGCCTAGCGAATGACTAAGTTAACGGTTCTTTAAAAGCAATACAAATCAACACTCACTGTCCAGCAATTTCTAACACGACGTCACTATCACTGCGGGGTTGATTTTGCTACAAATGGTTACATAGTTTTGACTCGGGATTCCGTAGATTTTTAACGCGTGACATAGTGGAAATTTAATAAAGAACAAATCGTATAAATAAAGGCACTTATTCCTGAAATTTTATAACTTTGATCTCGAACTTAAATAGCCGATCACAGAGTTGACGAAATGGATTTAGCACGTATCTTTCTTGTAAGTGAAATTGGTCAGGTCATGACCTAATTGTCTTTTTAACCATTTTCATTCATTTAATTGATGTGTAAAGCTTTTTTTTATACTCGAACAATTTATGAGTATTGCTCAAGTCAGTTTCCACATGTATTTTATTTTCTGTATGGAACAAGGGTTTACTTAAGAAAATTTTATTTTTCTGTATGGAGCAACTGTTTTCGTTATATGAAAACTGCATTTCCCCTGACGCTAGAATTTTCCATCTCGTCCATTTTCTTTGTAAAGTACCAAAGCAGGGGTTTCAAGGTTATTCAGGAAGATTTTGATACCGGTTGTATTTTAATAGATTAGAAAAAAAGTAGGAACAAGTTAGATGGCAATTCACATCGGTAAGTGCAAACCGTGATGTAGCTCCTTTAACGTGTCACATCATTTTCTTTATCTGTAGGCCCTGGCGCTATGCTTGTTGGTCCGTGTAGAATATGCATCATCACGTTTTCCCGTCACTCTTCAATCACATTACAGAGTGAAAGATGAAACGTGCAGCGGAGGGAATCTCCTAAAGATTCACATAGATCCACAGTGTAGAGTTTCCAACGGACTGTGTGATGTAAGATGTAATGGGGCCTCTACCAAAGATGTTAGAACAAGTAAGAAGGGTTGCAGTGCTACTTTGATCCAATTATATTACAGGCGAGGAAATTACTGGATAGATTGCTTGCTTAGGACGAGTTCTTAGCAAATAATGAAAAATTACAACATGACTGAACTGACTAAATTGAACAAACATTCACAAGAGATAGAGGCCCAATCATTGCACTGGATTGTCGATGCATGGGTTGTTTAAAATCGGTTATAACGATTGTCTAACAGAAATTTTTAAAAACGCAGTCCTCACTAAAACATTTTCGAAGCGATCCACTTTCGAGGGTTGTTTCGTTACGAAAACGTATCAAAAGTTTCGTTTTCACGCTTGTACCATTTTCGCAACGTTTTATCCGTCCGTCCAAACTAAAACGGACAGAAACGCTGATACGCCATGAGAAAACGCTAGAAACCGTTATTTCCGCTCGCGCGACTTGACGTCCGCGTATTGGAAAAGCCTCCTTTTTCGTTGTCCACACTGACTAGACAGAACACCACGATAAAAAGGGCCCGGGTGCTTTTTCTCTCTTATTTGTTAGAAAAAACAATTAATGTTTGTGATAGAGAGTTTTGAAAGGCTTTCAACACGTTTTCGCTAATGGTGTATTTTATGTCTCAAAGGATTTAAGATAAAGAAAATAGGAGGAAAGAAGTGTATTCAGTTCACTGATACACAAGACGGTAGTAAATATGCGCTGAAAGTCACCAACGGAACAAATGTCGCATTTGAGGTGAGTTGAAAAACATAAAAATCAATTACTTACTTCTTATATTGATAGGCGCCAGCCGTTATTAAATCATGGCTCGCGCAATCATTCTTATGTATACTAATTAAATGTTACAAGCACACCTTTTTTTCGCCTCTTTAGAGACTTGAACGACTTCAGTTTGAATCAGAGACGAAATATACATAGAAAAATGATACTTCGAGACCCATCTTAAAGTGTCCCAAGCTTTTAGAGCGAAAATCACTGTTAGGCACAGTCAGTGTAGTCTGTGGTTGCACGCTTGTAGAACGCGCGCGTACGTGGCGTGTTTGTGGCCTAACGTTTACAAAACGAAGAATGCACATACAAATATCATATATGGAATTTGGATATAGGGTATATGGTAGCTAACTGTGAGTAGGTTAAATTCGTGTTGGCGTACAAAACAGAGCTGTATTTTAAATTCCATATGTACTCAAGATCTGAGTAGTCTTCCAGCAAATTTGGTTAAATATAAACATCATGCATGTTTGTGGCGTGCAAAGAATACGCCATCACGATCTGCCTTTTGCTATATATCTGCGGGGTGGTTTTGGTCCCAGTCGTGTCATCACGATCCGTCAAAATATTCAAAAGTTATTTCCAGCTTTTAGCTTGGTAAGACTTCCAGACTCCTCACGCCCCTCAGGTCGGGTGTATATATATGTATTGTACATGGGTGGCACTTGTGACGATGTTTGTTATAGAATGATCATATAGGGATAAAAGGTGTTAGGCAAACATCACTGATTTTTACTGGCTAGTTGGCCGGAGAAAAGGGGTTTATTTTTAATTACCTTTTCCTGTAGGAACATACTCTTAACTCGCCACCTCCATTAGAGATAATGCTCGAAATTTAACCGTTATCCGCTCAGTTTAAGTTAACAACTACTAGGGTACGTGCTTTCTTGCCCGCATACACAACACAATAAATACTCAGTAATAACTTCATTTGGAAGGTTTTGATCTATTTGTTAAATCGCTGTTTTGTTTTGTTTTCTTGTATTTACAGAAACGGCCATGCGACAACACAGTTACTGATGAATTCCGGTTTGAAGAGGAACTGAAAAATGACGCGGGAAAGAGACTGTACATATACAAACACACAGTTAATAGTAACACTATGTGCTTAGGGGTATCTAGCAACTGTAACGATAAAACTATATCTTTAATCAGCTCTAACAGTAACGACAGGCGATGTTTCTTCGTTAAAAGACGACATTGAGCCCTTGGAATTTTTTGTATCTACAATTATGTAAACATAATAAAAAAGTTAAACAGTTGTGATAAATTTGTATACTCCGTGTTTGTTGTTTTGTTTCATTTTTTGTTCATTTGTACATTTTTTTCCCCTTTAAAAATTACATTTCGCGCAGCACTTGAATGAATTCAAATGAGTCCTTTTATTAAGTAAAGAAACCTAAAATTTGGTTTTTCGACCTCGGCTGCAACATTCGACCCATTTTGGCCTTCTAATGACAAAAAGTTATGTTAATTCCATTTTAACCAAACTTAATTACCTTAATCCAAGGACCTGTAATTAATCTGTCTATTTTTCTAGAACTTCTTATTCACCCACTCTTGAGCCCCGGTCAAACGATCGTAACATTTCAACGTAACATATCGCAACATTGTTAGGGCGCAACATGTTGCGCACGTTTGGCCACAATGTTGCGACGTGTTGCGACATGTTGGATGTTGTTGGCTCAAGTTTGAAAATGGTCAAATTTGAGCTAACAACACCTAACTTGTCGCGACATGTTGTGCCTAACAATTTTGCGCTGTTGCTGCAACATAGGATTAAGGACCTATATTGACTTCTTTCAAGAAGATATGTGAGACTAAATCTGCTTAAACATGTCTTTCTTCCCAAGGTTAAAAAGTTATTTGAACCTGAGTAAAAGTTGGCTTAAGAATTTTAACAGTCTGAACCAATAACTAAAAGCGATGTCAGTTACAAAGTGACTCCTTAATTTGAATTTAGTCTTAGGTAATCATTACTTAGCACATTGTTGAATGAATCAACTTTACAAATAGCAAGGATAAACACTATACAATAAAACACTTGACTTTAGAGAATTGAGAACTTTTAAGAGTTTAGAAGTGGGTTGATGGCAATATTTCCGTACTGAGCCACACCCTGATTACCATAGTAACAAACTCTGACTGAGCACTCTCTAAGGTTACATAAAGCCATTTCGTCTCATCTTAAATTCCTTCTCTCGTCAAATAGCACCTTGATCAGTCGGGCACGTATAGCCAACCCAGTCTTTCAGACCTATTGGTGCCTCCACCGCCGAGTGAGTTCCCATGTTCACTCATACATCGCTGTCAAATTCTCTTGAACACCGGCTTAATTAATAAGTGGATTTTGTTGTACATCAGTAGTTAGCGAATGTCCTTCAGAGGAGTGAGAGAAGAATTAAACTGAAATCACCTTCGTTCAGTTCATTCAGTAATTTTGCAAATTGCAAAATGAGTCGGCGCAAAGACCACGCACTCTATTTATGATCCTCTTAACAACAACGCCTAATGTTTTTCTTAAGTATTCAATATTTTTTGGTCAACCGCCCTTAAAATGCGAGAATCTCAGCGGTGCCGGTTAAACGTACCTACATTTGACAGTACTGAGATAGGAAATAAAAGGGCTATAAGGTCAGAGTAGACATTTTTAGACATTTTTGTTTATTTTTATCAACTAACAGTGCTTAACTTCAAATTGGATTATATCCACAAAACCCTGGCGGCAAATCAAAGAAATACGATTTCCGAGCATTGCAAATAACACTAATTCACACAAATCGATATAACGTGAAAAGTCGGGTCTTTGTTTTTCAGGTTTAACCTGATGCAATCCGTTTTAACCTTATACAATTTTGTCCACCCATGCCTATTTTTTGCTTCCCAGTGTTTCTTTTGGGTTCTTCTACAGTTTTAAGCCGTTACTGTGATGTTTCGGTTAATTTCATGACCATTTGGTAAGAACTAGAATTGCCTTAATTTGGATGACGTTCGCTGACGGACCACGTAGAACCGCCATCACAAAAGATGGCTCACGCTTGTTGAATGACATGCACTGTTTGCCATAGCCGAGTCAAGACACATTTTTTCATCTGCACTCGGGTGACAACACAACCTGTGGTCTACCGATAACTGAAAGAGATGTTAACGGCCATTCAATTCACTAAATTATTTACGCTTCGATTCGGTTGGCAACTGGTAATTCTCGTCTGCTGCATTTTGGGAAAATAAGAGAGAACAGCTACAGCTAAAAATAAAACCACTGAACAACGACTCTCATACAACGACAGTTACATATTTCTTGAAATGCACGACCATTGTGCGGTTACCGAAGGGTTAGCTTTTAATAATGCAAAACTAATATGACATTGACCGAGTTCCTAACCGATAGAGGCAAAAGTCCGTTAAAATCGAGTTTCGTTGAGTTTAGTTTAACAGTTTTTCCTCATATCACGTTAGATTGCTTTGCTCCAGGCAAATAGATGTACGCCCACGTGACTATAGGATATATGAAGCTCCCAAGTTCCGTTGTCGAGACTCCATTGTCCAAAAAGAGAGCAGTAATTTAACGCATTTACAAAAACAGAATGATAAATGGCTTAACCCAGTTCTCGTTAAAGTAATTTTTTTTTTGTTGATCAGTAAACTCAAGACCTTTTTTTCTGTTTCGTGCAGTTCTAAGTTGCCGCTATTGGAAATCCTATTATCTTTAAAGTATTGTTTCCGTTTCTACTTAAAACGCAAGACGTGAGTTCTGTCTCGTTGTGAGGTCCTGATTAAACTTACCACAATTTTAAAAGTTGCCTAATCCTCAAAAGATCTCAAATATAAGCCTCACAAGTCTTAGATAATTTTTGCAATAAACTTCATGAATAATGTGACAGGTTTTTTTGCTTGGCACGGGAATTTGTCAAAATCAGATTGACGTAACTGCTGAACTGAGGAACGTTAG
This sequence comes from Orbicella faveolata, assembly GCF_042242905.1. Taxonomy (NCBI): domain Eukaryota; kingdom Metazoa; phylum Cnidaria; class Anthozoa; order Scleractinia; family Merulinidae; genus Orbicella; species Orbicella faveolata. The sequence continues at coordinate 26,888,497 of NW_028301540.1, forward strand.
CATATGTCTACACAGATCCTTTGTTTTTTCCGGCCTGCTGAAATAGCACCGTTATCATTGATTCAAAAGTTCATTTCATTTACGTCCAGTATTTCCGGGCATCGGTCTTTGAAAACGTCCGTGAGAGATTGTGTTAGGGTTTATTGTATCCGTAGTATCACTCATGGGTGGAAACCATTTCCATTTTAAGTTTCCGTACTTTAAAATCGGATGAAGGCTGCCTGTTAGCACGTACCTGCCTAAACAAAGTGTCATAGGATGATGCGAAATTGTTGATCCATTGCACAGATTAAAAGGTGGGCAAACTGAGTCGAAATGGGAGCATGTTGAGAGCAATGGTATAATGAAACATATCGTGATAACTCGTCGATTATCGGTCCCACTATGATCAAAAGGAAGTGACTTTACGGAAATGATGCCGTCATACCGCTCCTAGTTCTTGATTTCAAAAGATCAAAAGCTGTGATCGATTATTTCAGCTCGTTATTGTGTTACGGCTTATTGATTCATATTACTGCATATTACAATTAAATTTTACTTGACCTTTTCGTTTGAGCACGTACGCACATTATTAAACAAATTATATTCAGGGTGGCATTGAACCTACATTCTACAAGTTTTATCCATTTGTTCAAAATTCAGCACTTTTGTGTCAGACTTTGTTGGGCAAACAATAGTATTTATTATCGTCCAAACGTCAAACGACGAAAAGCAGCCAAGAAAAAAATCAAAAATCTAAACTAATCTTATTTTCGTTTATTTCGTTTAATACACGGTTCGAATTTAAATTAGTTTACCTAGGTGTGAAAGATTGAAGAAAGATGTCAGCTATGAAAACAGTTTTGAACAAATGGATCCCGTATGACTTGAACATCTGCATTTGATAATTGTGCTGGAGACAAGATGACTTCAAAACGTCATGTATCAGCATTTATATTTCTTTTATAAGGTTTTTTCTTTATATCTTCCTTAATCAGTCAATCCGTGCATATTTATTATTGTAATTGGACGCCAGTTATATTCGGTTACGTAACGTTAAATATTGTCGTGTACATTTTGTATCCATTGTTTCTGAAAAGCGTCTTCAGCAGTTATTTTTTTAGTTGTCGTTGTCAGTGTGTTTTAGTCTTCTTAGTAGCCACACGAATTTTGTAAGTTTCGTTAGCGTTCCGTTATTTTTCGCTTGCTTTACTTATATTTTGTTTTGTTTCTTGTTCCGCATGTTTAGCTTATTTTTATTTGTTTCAGCGAATCACTGGTTAAGGTGCGAATAAACCAGGTGTGTGGAACTCGACTACAACCAGTGGGCACTCCGTCGGACGAGGTCAATAGATTCGAACACTGTAGAGGTTAATTGGATGCAGCTCTTGCTGTGGATAAACAGTTCAATTTGAGATTTACAGGTGCGAAATGGCCTCAGTTCTGGGAGACGAACTGTGCCTCGTGTATGGTTGACGAGAGCTCGCAACTGGCCTTCCTAGCTCTTTTTGCCTCTGCTGCCAGGGTGAGGTGTTATTCTTCAAGTAGGAGTACCTTGCTCTTGCATCGCTGCTCCCAAGGTCTCTGTCACTAACCGGTACTTTCCACGTCGCTCTGTTCAAGCCGGTGGACTTCATGAAAATGTAAGCATTGGCTTCTTTTCAACAATTTAGTGACGTAGAAATTAGAAGGTAGCAGCTCTACCGTTGGAAGACAAGGATAATTTAGAGAACTTGCAGTTCCTTACTAAAACAGCGACAGCAGCGCCATTGCTGTTCTGTAATGTACCACGACGCATGCGTTTGCTATTGACGCACCCGGGTTCAGCGCGCTGATGGCCCTCGGGATGACGTAAGCGTTAGGGTCTTATTCCGTCATCAAAACTTCGCCGACTAATGTTCAGTACACAAGGGAAAACTAGTGCGGATGTGTACAAAGGAGACATGACACCTACGTTTTACAGAGCATTGCTTCATTTGAAACGAACGGGAATGGAAGCGAATTTCCAAATCAGGCCAATAGAAAATGATTATAAAAATTCTTGTTTTTCGGCCATTTCAATTTCGGGACATAGAAAAAACAAGCAGCGGTTACAAACATAGCAAACAGGTTTCGCATGGCATATTAAAGTTGACGTTTCGTATGCTACAACCATATATACATCTTCAGAAGTGACGGTTACAAAATATGACAAGATTTTAAAAGACTAAAACTAAAGCGAGGTATTGGTAACTAGCTAGACAACAATGAACAAAAGAAACTACATCCGGTGTGAATCAATAAAGAAAGAGTTTTTCAATACCGACGTTTTCATAGGGCGGGTTTTAAGTCCCGTATTAACAATGTTTCCTTGATAAATGTGGGAGTGAGGTACGTAACGGAAAAACAGACAAGCTGAAGCAGGCAGGCATTTCTGACCGCTCAGAAGCATTTAGTCGGTTTCAAACGTTCGTTGTCACCCATATTCAGAAGTGGATGATATAGCTGGAGAGAGAGAGCAAATTAAATGGATTTACCACGCAATTGCAATTTTCTCGTAAGTAAATGTAAATTTTGTATTATGTCAACGCTAAACCTTTAAAGTAGCCGGTTGCTAAAAACACTTCGTCATATGTTGCTTTTGAAATGTTTAAAGAGTTAACTTATTTTAATTTTGCAATAAGTTTTGTTAAGCTCTAGCTTGTACAAAATTGGACTCACATCTAAAAAAAAACTTGATAGTTTTACTCAAGCAAAGTAGGAAAAAACTAATGAGGAGTAAGGATGGCTTAGATTGGGAGGTACTAAGGAGCTTAAGAAAACCACTCCGGCAATGGCAACGGCAACGCCGGGCAACGTCGCTAAACGAAAGGGTTTAATGGGGATAACAATGGCTGTGCACGTGCGTTATAATTCTTGGTACATTTCTTTGCCGTCCTCTGCAAAACAACAACGTGAAATGACCAAATTCTGCGTTGTCTGGAGGACGTGAACCACGACGACTATTTTTTTAACTTTTATTTCAAATTTATCGCTGTGTCCTAGATTCAGTTTAGTGATAGCTTGACAGTGATAAACAAATTAAATGACTCTAGGGTATCGCAAGATTCGTAGGTAAAATATAAATTCATTTTTTAATCAACGTTGTCCTCGGCGTCGCCGTCGTGGTTTTTTAAGCTCCCTACTGAGACAGATAACGAAGGTCCACGAAGGTAGAATAAATCAAAGCAAAGTGTTTTAAAATCGGCACCAGCAATGCCTTCAGTGCAATTACCATTTCATGTACTTCACTGCATACCTTTACTGAGCAAACTTTCGCACGTTGCGGACGCGCACGTTCGGTTCTGATGGCATGGATAATTTTGGGCTAAATTTGATAGGGAGAAAAAAATCGTTCGTCACAGTTTCATCTTTCAGAGTAGCTTACAGATCGAAACATGATGCTTATACCCCGAAATAGAGAAGTGTTTAAAACTAAGAGACTTAAACTGTTGATAAATCGATTAGTATGCTTACAATTAGTACTTTACAAATTTTATTATCACGATAAAAATTCATCACTTAATCATTCTTCCCAAGCCTAAGGAAGCTCCAAATCTGCAGGGAACTGTATTGGAATCCAAACCTTCCAGCAAACTTTCTTAAAGAAAACCGACAAGAACGTCCTTTAAGCTTCTTTTTTTTCTGCTATGTATCTCGGTTTAATTTTTCGACTGGATTCTGTATCCCACTTTTCGGTCCAAAATTATGCCTGCAGTGGAAACCTCAAGAGCACATGTACATGTCTTGAGAAAGAAGGGATAATTAATTCGAAAATTAAGTGCTTCACCTGTGACATATGCCTACTTCCTACTTAGCTTGAGGTCATTCTTTTCAAGGAGCACTTTCCGTTAAAAAGTTAATCTAATTTAAATTGTATTTTTACTGGTCTTAACAACAAGAAACGTCAGTGTAATTGCGCTTACTTTTCCTCGGGTCGCATCATTAATAAATTTATGCAAAAATAAAGCCAAATAGCACAATCTTTGCGATGAACACCAAAATGGTCTCTTTCACTCAGAAAACGGAAACAGTAATAATGCCATTAAAATTTTCTTCATAAAGGCCCCCCTAATATTTTTTCTGATTGCAACAGTGATGCTGTATACAAGAATGATTAGGGTGTGATGTGGCCGAGACGCGAATTACAAACGAAAAAGTGGAAACAAAACAAAGATTTAAAGACGTCTTTTCTGCTGCAAAGAATTTTTTTTTACAAATTGAAGAAAAACACAAAACTGACAAGAAAGATAGTAAGCACGTAAAAAGAATTTAAGTCCGAGGGACTATACGAACTAAACCTGAAAGAAAGTGGATGACCATTTTTTCATGACGAGGCATCTACAGAGAAATTTTTTTCCTTGTTAAACGTCAAGTATGGTCAGCTCTTCTTCTTAAAATCAACAAAAACAACAACATCCAAATCGTTTCTATTACCCTAGCCTTTAATAAATTATTCACTCTTTCTATTACATAGATATAATTTTAAGAAACAAGGGTGCTCCAACCCGAAAGAGCCATTTGGTCAAAAATGCTAGGTTGTCAATTTGTTGGAAGTTAATTATACGGTTTGACAATCAGGAGACCACAAGACATTTCTTTGCATTTTCTACTAATTAATATGAGGATATTGTGGGATAATCCTATAAAATTGTCAAGTGATATTGACTCGTGTAATGCCGCCATTTAAAAACCCAAATCAATCTCAAGTACTTGAAATAACGCGATTTTAACTCCTCGCCTACGCACTCTTTAACCTTTCTGCCCGGATGAAATAGTACCCAATCCTTCGCGCAAAACCATTCCTATGAAAAATGTGTTTCCACTACAGGTTCTTTTTTCATATGAAATGTTTTGAAAGATGACTCGCTTTCAAACAGAGGCACGAGGTAACTCGGAAATGGCCTACTGTTTGGCTCCTATGGCAAACTTGTTGTCAAAGTGCGTTTTACGCGCATTCGGTGTTTGTAAGCTAAAAATTTTGATTACTTTTAATAGAATTTGGAATTTATGTAAAGGTTATGACTATGTACGCTCATTCTTGACCTTGGTGTATAAATAAATGAACAATTATTCTTGTCACAAGGTCTGAAAAATTTTTTGTAAACGAAGCTTTCGACTGTATCGCACAGTCTTCATTAGCTGATGAAGACTGTGCGATACAGTCGAAAGCTTCGTTTACAAACATTTTTCAGACCTTGTGACAAGAATAATTGTTCGTTTATGTAAAGGTTGTTCTAATTTCTTATATTCGTACACTGCATATTTTCCGGAATTTCGGATCGGTTTTTTGTTCGTCTCCCTTATTCAAGTAATGCGTGAAATTCAAGATGGTGCATCCGAGATAGCAGACGTTTTGAAATGTGTGACGTCATTTTGGAGCTTTGGGACATCCTTACTGACACGTGATTATCACTTAAGTAAAGAGTTTTTTTAAAAAATACTTTGCACATAATCAGATGAGTTTGATTAGCACCGATTTAATGGTTTTGGAGGTACATTGGGAAAAGTTCCCGCCTACCTAGGTGGAGAAGAGTTTTAAATGTTCTACGTCCACAGTTAATGCTACATTCACGAGTCTGAAGAATAACGCCCGACAAAATTTTTCGTTTTCCGGTCGCGCGAGCAAATCAGTCTGTCAAACTTAGACAATAAAGTCTTTGATACATTGCCTAATGCTATTTCTCAGGTATCTGACAGCATATCTAATTCAGCCCTCAGAGCGAAATCTTCGAGCGCCTTTCACGGTGATAGTGGTAACGACGCACAATGGCAGGCACAAGGAAGACTATAACCAAGACTCGTGTAACATTATTCATTTCTTATAAGCACAAAAGTTAAATACTAGTTGAAGAACTGATGTATAACTTTTCAACTGAAAAGACAGTCAAGTAACAGCATGTCGAAAGACTTTGTCTATATTTATTTTTGTCTACATTCCTTTTATTATTTTGTTATTCTTACTGACTGAGCAACCAAGATAATCGAGTCGTTATTTCCGGAAGAGGCCGCGGTTACATGTTCTGTATAACATAAATCAAGAATTGAGCAGATTTGCACAAAAGCTCTTCGGGCATAAACTGACTGTTAATGTTTCGCAATTTAGATTAACTAATATGAAACGAAGTTCCAAGCTTATGATGCACTCCCTCCTGTGAAACCATTGTCTTTTGTTTCGTTAGAATTTCCTTGTCCTTGGCATGACCCATTGCACTTCTACCAGCTGCCGATATAGAAATTACAAAACAGTCCAAAGAAATATTCAACGAGGTATTAAAAACAGATAAAGCCAAGTGTATTAGGAAAGAATCAAGTTTCTGAAAAGCGTCCAAGGTAATTAGTCTTATTAAATTCTCAACCTCGGATAATGCAATTCTAGCTTTCTGATTAGTTCACTGGATCTCGGTTACCAGCCATTATACCTGCGTTTGACCTTATATGGAAATGATTGTAGCAAATTTCGCTTGGCATAAAAGAAATATTCAACAAGGTATTGAAAACAGATAAAGCCGAGTGTATTAGAAAAGAATCAAGTTTCTGTAAAGCGTCCAAGCTAATTGAGTCTTATTAAATTCTCAACCTCGGATAATGCAATTCTAGCTTTCTGATTGGTTCACTAGATCTCGGTTACCAGCCAGTGTAACTGCGTTTGACCTTATATGGAAATGAATGCAGCAAATGTCGCTCGGCATACAATTTTTCGCGGAAAGCCAAGTTTAGTCGACAAAAATAATGGATGAAAAAAGCAGATGCGGTGAGCTATCCACGGACCGGAAGAAATACAAGAAATTATGGACAAGGTCGTCCCAGAAACAACAAGAGAAGCCACAAAGTTCGGGATGAGATTATTTAACGGTGCGTATCCGTTCAAAGTTTCCCTTAAAAGTTGAAAAAATTTCAAATATGTCTGTTGAGATTTTACGCATTCGTGGAGGTTACGTAACAACAACAATATTTACCTTAACGTTACAGAATGGCGTGCTAGTCCTGGTGGCACCACATTTTCGAAACCAATAGAAGAAATGTCAAAAGAAGAACTGAATATTTGTTTGAAGTGTTTTTACACGTCTGCGAGGAAGAAAGATGGCACGTATAACAAAAGTTCATCCACGAAATCCATAAGAGCCGCCATTGATCGTTTCCATCGCTCGCCACCACAAAACAAACCGTTTTATTATCTCTGACCCGGCTTTTACTGAAGCAAATAAAGTTTTTGACGCTTTCGTGAAAGACCGAGGGAAAACGGGAAAAATAGCTGTCGTCGTCCAAAAAAAAGGCAATCTCGAAAGAGCAGGTGAAGAAACTATTTGTGAGCGGCGAACTCGGTCCGGCCGACAGCTTGAATCCGCTCAGTTACAGAGGACCGCTCGCATGGTCCTAACTCGGCCTCTTTTTAGGAAGGCGGGGACGTGAAAACCAGCGACAGCTGACACTGGCAATTCTTTCTCTACGAAAAACTCCACAAGGGGTTGAATGCTACGAACTGAACAGAAGTCAGCCTGGTTCCTTTCCGCCAAAAAAAATCACCAGGGCGGCCTCGCAGACGCTGAAGATAAATCGAATGCAAGATATTTTCCGTACCGGGATCTGAAAGATGTCCAGTAAATACGCTCAAGAACTACTTAGGCCATCTCAATCCAACGTCGGGTGCTCTGTTTCAGAGACCAAGAGATAGTCAAAGCAAGAAAGACGACAAAATCTGGTTTTGCACCGCAGCTTTTGGTACAACTACGCACGGCAATTTGGTGAAAGAGGTGACAAAGGGAGCAGGTGTAGAGCCACATCTCACAAACCACTGCCTCAGAGCTACATCTGTCACAGTGCTCTCCGACCATAATTGCGAGACGAGGCACATCAAGTCCATAACGGGACACAAGTCCGACCAGGCAGTTGAGTCCTACAACGAGCGGCCCTCAATGGAACAACAACAGTAGATGTCACTCGTTCTTAGTGATTTTATTGGAAATTCGTCTCCTAGTAATGCCACTTGGGTGCAGGGGAAAGAAAACGAAATCCAGTAGCAGTGCAGACCAGTCCCAGACGAATTTCCACATCAAAAACCAGGGAAAGCAGTTCTTGTCGAAAACAATTTTTCAACCAGTTCAAAATCCGTTTCACGGCATGGCGATCAGAGAAGCTTCCCCAGTATTTTCACAACTGTAGTGTAGATGTCCACAATTATTACTCTTCCCGATGAGTTTGAACTTGGAACACTTGAGAACACTGCAGTAAGGTTTTTACCCGTACAAAACAGTACCGAGAAGTTTGGATTAGTGTAGTTTCAGTTCAACTGTAATTTCAGTTCAGCTGTAATTTCCCTCGCTTTTGGTTTTTCATTCAACTGTTCGCACGACGGTGCGCCCATCATGTGATCGTGAGATCATGTGGTTTTGGCGCTCGGAAGTCACGTCACTTTCCGGTCGTTTGTTAAACTTAAACAAAATTTAACAAAACCAAAGGTTGGGAATTTACTAAAACAATTATTCCATTCGCGCCTGTTGGATATGAGATTGGTCGTAGGCAACTCGGCGTTTGCTATTTACCATCTCATATCCAACGCGCGCTCATAGAATAATTTTTGATTATCCCACACCCAATTTAAGTCATGTTCATAACGTCTTTATGACAATATAGAATAGAATAACTATTGCATTCAGCTTTAAATGATATCCCAAGATATCAGTTGGCCTCATGCAGATCAGGAGGGAGCTTCAGCAAAGACGACGGCGACCTCGAGGATAACGCCTAGTAAAAACTGAATATATACTTTATCATCGAATTTTGCAGTTCTGTAGATCTGTTCAGTGCACCTGACGGTATCAGAAATTGCTCAAGCTAAATATGCAAGGCCAGCGTTCAATTCCACATGAAAATACAAAAAATTAGCTGTCGTCGTTCGCGTCAGCGAAAATCCGCAGAACTTATCTTTTGACGTTGTTGTTGTTTTTTGCTGAAGAATGTTAAGAAATGTACAAATATTTATAACGCTCGTGCACAGCCATAGCTCTTCTGTTCATCCTTTTGTTTTGTGGCGTTCTCGTTGCCGTTGCCATCCTGGTTTACTTAAGGTCCCTATAAAGTGTTATAAGCCTCCACTTAATTTCGACTGGCAGCTTCTCCAATCCTTGACTATCATGGATGGCTAAGAAAACGTTTTTTTTTTTTTTTTGAGGCATTCTGAAGTTATGGTAAAAGGATTATTCACATCCAAATTAAGACGGAATCCACCAGAAGTTTGAGTAACGAGTGGATAAAAACCTACTTACCAAGATTATTTACATCGTACTGCAAACTTCTGTATGACTGTTTTGAATATCTTTTCAAAAAAATCATTTCCAGCAACACCAAACGTCGAAAACGAATGTTGAACTTGGTATGAAACACTTGAAAGTACTGGTGAAATGAAACCGATGATGAAATTTTGCTTGTGTTTGCACAAGTTCTCTGAACTTTGAAATTCATTTTCTCTCGTTCCCATGGGAAATTGTTTTCGGTGTTATTTCAGGCAATTATTTATGTATTTGCCTTTAAGAAAATGTACAAATGACTGTAAAATACTTTAAATTATTCTGGTAACAGATTTTTGTCTACTAAAACCTGAAATTGCTCGATTTTTCATCGGATGTCGTCTTAAAGTCTTTCGAGATGAGATCTGGAAGGTTCTCTGCTCAGCATTGCGTCAGCATGATCATTTTAATTTCGTTGCCATCACGTTTAAACTTTGACCCTAGCACTAACATTAAACAAATCAATAGGAAAGCTTTGTTCAGTTCACCGGGATATTGGCCTAATTCGATCGTGCGGTCAGCTAACAGACGTAAGCCGCCTACATACACCAATCTAAATGCTTTAGTTCAGTGATCCTTCATGCGGGCAGAAACAGGAAATTAACAACCATAAATCTTCCTTTGACAGGCTTGTCAGGTTTAAGAAATAAAGAATCAAGTTCTAAACCATGTAATGGGCTTTTTAAAGAAACGAATGACGTTCTTACAAGGGCGGCTCTAAACGACACGCATGGGTGTGCGCAAGCCTGCTGCGTTATTCCTGAAATAAAAGTCTTTATTATGACTACGCTAGTTAGAAGAATTTGACTTTATAACAACGTAAACTATTGAAGCCAACTGCAATGGATGTTTAAGAGTGGTTTTAAACTAATTTTCTACCTGAAACCTATAAAACGCAACATTGGTCGAAATTGCACGCTTACCCTTAGATATATCTGCTCTGTATTGTTATATATTTCCGTTTATTAACAGTCTAGAAGACGAAAGACGCTGAAATTTGGACAGTTCATGGCTTGGTAAAGGCTGGTTGAACTGCAGCTGAAAGTCCTAACTGAAACGTACCTTTTCAGCTTTAGTTCTATTTAGAGATAAAAACGGTGTTTTGCTTGTTTCTATAGCGTTGTAGTTAGACAAACTTATAGATCACTTTCATGAAATAAAGACCCGGAAAATCTGTTGGCATTATCAAAATGCCGTCAGCCTCATGTATAGATGCTGAATAGCGCCTGCTATGGTATCCGGCCTGCAAGCTAATTTGACACTGTTATTATCGTGGACAGAAAGACAATATGGCAGCATCCGGTTGAAATGATGGCAAAGTTAATTTTAGAGCAGCGTTTGAATGACTGACTAATGATTAAGTCAGCTTGTCAACGTTATCACTGATTGTGAGGATGAGGAGTTTCATGTGCCAATAATACTCATCTCTAATCTATATAATCAATCCCTTTTCACCTAAGCAACGGCTCCAATGATTCAACCGTTTAAAAAGTCGCATAGCGACGGACAATTGATTTAATATATGAATAAACACAGGGAAATGGTTTTTTTGCACCATCATTTTCTTGCTTCAGTCTACTAATCATGGCGGTTGACGTAATGAGAGCGAACCGGAGGCGTGTGATCGACATTATATTTATCTCGTTTGCTGCTTTGTACTCTCTATCGCTATGGATTATGTATACTAGATTATTTTACAATATGTGGTTTCTAAATTGTTGGAAAATCACGGAACGATCAGCACCCTGAAGGTTAAAGGTTGATAATTTCCAGCGTATCCTACGTCAAGCAGGCTTTAATCTGAAGAGTGGTACAATTGTTATTACGCCCTTTATGCAGATGTGGATATCACGCGTAATGCATAATAGTATAAATATAATAAGCAACTCAGAAACTTTCATGATGATTGACCTTACTACCAATTGCAATTGAAAGAACAGTGAACAGAATGGATTTGTCAAGTATTTTACAAGTACATGTACTTAAAACTAGTTAAGCTGTTGTTTCATTGAATTTTTAGTTGTGTCAGATACACTCTCAGATACAATCATATATATTTTCTTCAACTAACATTTAATTTTTGCAATTATGTCTTCAATTTTCAATTTCTATTTGTTATCCTTAGATTGTAATGTCTTGCCTGCTGGTTTGTGTACAAGTTGGATCGACCTGCTGTCAAACGATACCTATCCGGTCCGAATACAGACGCGACAAGCACTGCAGTGGAGGAAATCTTATTCGGATTGACACTGACCAATGCAAAGTTTCTTCTGGGGTAAGGCGTCAGTGCAAAGCTAAATGCAACGGCTCATCTACAAAAGACCCAAATGCGAGTAAGTAAAAACTGAGAGAAACGTCTTCTGTGCGCGTGTTATGCTTTGTGATTGAGGAATCTAGAGATGATCCGGAGACAGAAACACATGTACAGAGAAAATAGCGAGGAATTACACCTGTAATAGAGAGAAAAAGAACGAAAGATATATCCAAAAAGCTTGAAAGATGCAGAAGGTGATTTATTGCAATACATCCTTGCACGAAAATTATATGTCGATAACCGAACACTGATAATTAAAAGATGTTCAATTTGAATGTCCAATAATCACACTAAGAAAAATGAGAGAACGCAAAAACCAAACAAAAAAATAACTGTCGATAAAGCGCCTTCGAAAAGAAAAGGTTGACTTCCTTAGTGACTTACTCACAGCTACTGAATGACAGTTACCAACGTTGATCTTTTCTGATCGCGGGAGAAATGCACCACAAAACTCAGACACACTTACGAGATCTTCTAATCTCAGTAGGGTCACACCCCTACCCAATATTTTGTATCGGTATAAATCTACTATTGGGCGTTCTATTGGCTGCGCTACTCACTATATACCTTGTTGTAGGTAGTGAGCAGTCTAGCAGTGTGCCGCTGTTAACAAAATGGCGGCCCCTTCTTTGCGCTTTTGAAGTGTCAGAGGAGAAAATCTAGTTGAAGTTTTGAACGAGTAGCAGATTTGTTATGTTGTAGTAATAATTAATTAATTAATTAATAGTATAATATTATTTCAATTATTCCCTCTCGATTTTTATGCGTGATAGTTAACTCGGGCAGCGCCCTCATCAACTATCACGCGCTAGAAATCTCGAGCTCATAATCTACTTGTTGAGTAAAGCAGGGTAACATATTGTCCAGCAACCGTTGAGACATATAGCTACAAATTTAGCTTACGTGTAGCCCAACCGTAGCCTCTGGGACGAAGTGGTACACGAATTATACGGATTACATCGCCTTGCTGACGTAAATTTAATTTTTCACAAATATTTGTATTTTGAAAATTCTAAATGTATTCGCACTGTGTGTGCTTGTATCCAAAAATCTTCAAAAATATCTTAAGCGAGGGAGCTTTAACAGTACACACCGGGTGGAACAAAAGAAATTCTCTATAATAAGATGTCTAGCGGAAAAGGTGTATTATCAGAAGATTATAAAGTGCAACATTCGTCAACAATATAAACAAATAGCCACTTAAATTTAACGATGAGGAAGGAAGTACTTATCATACTGGTCCCTACATTACTTTACTTTCATCGAAAATTTCGAGTATTTGTTCGATACAATAAAAAACGAGTAAGATACATCGGCGCCTAATATGGCAAAACATTACGTCTTGACTTGTTATATTGAAGACTCGACCTACCGAGTCCAATATCAAAATTCTCATTAACCCGACAATATACCTTCAACCGTGACAATACCCCTGGAATGGGTGACGATATCTAATAACCGTACCTTGTTTACAGGATTCTCGTTTGTTAAAATCAGAGGAAGAAAGTGTATACAATTCACTGACGACCGAGATGGTACCAATTATGCACTGAAGGTGATCAATGGGACGAATGTCGCGTTTGAGGTGAGTAATATAAACGACAACTCAACAACAATTCAAAATACAACTTAATGTGCAGTCGACCGACCCTGCGTCGATTTATTGCAAATGCACTTATGTAGAATTTTTAAAGCATTTAAAAACCTTTGTAAAATTATTGTTCATTTATTCATGTTAATGGCTCATAACTGACTAGTCAACTTTCTAGTTATCACATTTCCTAATAAAAGAAGCTTTTGTTTTCAAATTTGTTGAATTAGTATCAATATTTGTTTCATTTGCATTCGATCGCAGGTGCAGCGATGCGACAATACAACGGAAGACAGTTTCCTGTTTAAAGAAGAAAGAGTTAGCAAACTTTATCAATATAAACACACAGATATTAACAGGACTTTGAAACTGGGCGTACCTAAAAACTGCGATGAAAACTTATCCCTTATAAGTACAACCAAAATAGATAGACGATGCTTATTTAGAAAACTGAGAAGAAGAACTTCTAAGAATGGTTAAACAAATTGCCAGGTTTGTTGAAAGAAAAAACTTTTGAAGTGCTGAATAGTTTGTTTAAAACTCAGTTAATATAAGCCAGTCTGTGTTCACCAAATTGTTTCAATCTTGTATCGTACTCTCGTCACAGGCTTCACGCATAGATGAGTTTAGACTCTCATTTTATTGATTAATAAACATAACTGAATAGCCCGGTTACATGTAGTTATCACATTTCCTAATAAAGAAAGCCTTTATTTTCGACTTAATTGAATCTGTATCATTATTTCTTTAATTCGCATTCACAGGTGCAGAGATGCGGCAAAACTGACAGAAGTTAAATAAAATTTAAGACTAAATATCTTCTCTCATTTAAAAAGTAAAGAGTTCTTAACCTTGTAATAAACTTACTGGTTTAAACCAAGGACATGAATACAATCTTAAAGAGATTTGTTTACATTGCAAGCGTGGCTGTATGGAAGTCCTGCTCGCTGTTATAATCTTTGTCTCAGTGTAGTTCGTATGTAGAGAAGTAGTTTTTCAAAAGATTGTTCAAGAGTTTTCCGAAGGCCACACGAACTTTCCGCACATTAGCAAAACATTCCTTAAGATTTCCGAAGATTGCCAAAGAGAAGAAGATGAAGTTGTTTCAATCATACACCAACAAATTTAAGTACAGTTAAAGGGTCAAACCTGACATCAAACTTTACGTCATCGATATCATCACAGTAAAATTATTGTCATATTAGACGTGTTCAGTTACGACTTCAGTCCCAGGGATGGAAATCCTTGTAAAACACCGCAGTTTATAGAGCGGTTATGTAGTGTCCCAAACCAATCCCGTGTGAGTTTAAGATGATTTCCGCAGAACGTTCGAGCAACAACGGCAAAAATTAAGTTACTAAAAAAACCTCATGGCATGATAATATTTAAAATACGGTTAAGAAGAACTTATCGAGAGAGAAAATTGAACTAGAAGTTATTCATATTTCAATTAAAACAGACGTTTCGCGTTAGTTAAAAACACAATAACACACCCTTTTAGCATTCTTACGAGGTTTGACTTTAACATTCCCGGGAATGCTTGGGAAATTAATCGCGGGGTCACATAGAGAAATGAACTGAAGTGAGTTGTTTTAAATAGTATTTCAAAAGCTACCGAGCTATGAGTACATTTTTAGTAAATAATTTTTGCACTTATTGCTCGAGCTTTGAACGGAATCGTTCTTAACCCTTTTTTAAAGCAAACACTTTGTTTTGTTCCGAATAATTTGAATGGTTATTGGCCACATGAGTGAAAATACTCTATTTCTCGTTGAAAGTGACTCCAACAGTACAGTGGAGTCAACTTTGGAATTAATTTCTCTTTTAATCAAAATTGCCAAGCAAGACTTATCACTGTTATAGCTTGAAAACCATTCATGGCAGAGCAAAGTTTTAACCTTTACAAGTAAAATGAGGTAGAATATAAAATGATCACATGTTTCCGTCAGTATCTTCTGCGGATGATAAATGGCTCATCAGTGTTGTGTCAGAGTAATTACAGGGTCATGATCTGCAGGCCATTTTGATACTTGGTTACCATATCAAAAGAGAAAGTGTGCCAATATCCAGTTGTATTGATCGCAAAGTGTATTCTATAGCGAAGCGTATGAATGATTTGGTCAGCTTGTGGGAAAATGATAATAGTAGACAAGCTTCGCCTTCAATGAATTCGAACTAATCATTATCTTCAAACTTGTTCATGATCCGTCTCTTTCGAGATAAATTTGACAATTGAAAAGCTAGTTACATTTTATTTCAAAGCAACCGTTTTTGCGTGGTAGTACCGGATTATTGTTTTAAAAGTCGCTTAGCGACAGACAGTTTATCTACAGTGGAATCCAGATTTCTGGAACCCTCGATTTTTCGAACCCCTGATAGCCTGAACTGTCAGTGATCTTCCGCCATTGCAGGCTAATCCCTGATAACTCGAACTAAGAGTCGTTTCTCTCTGCTGAGTCGAACACTGAATTTTCTAGAAATGCAGCAGCTCTCGTAAGCTTGTAATTCTCTTCATTGTTAGCAACTGGTATTGTTTTAGGGCTAGGGGCATTGTTTCTGTTTTTTGCTCTATTGTTCTCCCAGAGAGTATCAAGCCATTCATGTGAGACCTCACGTGAGCTGCCACATCACCCGAATTTTCACCTGATTCCTGAAACTACCCGACTTTTCAAACCAATGTTCGTTTCCTTTGGAGGTTCAAGACACCTTTACGGATAACACCGTTACTTCATTTGCTTACTTATATTTCAGTTCCTCGTGGATTGTGCATACTATTATGTAACTTCATCTTTCACGCAGACATCTCAATTGTTGGAACATCGTTAAACGCTCAGAGGTTGTCTTATACTGTACTTCTAAGGTAGTCTTACTGATTTCTAGTGTCTTCCATGCCGTCAAACTGGTCTTGTATGTACGTGGGCGCAGATGTGTTTCAAATGCGTCAGCACAAATTAGGTAAAAGTCACGAATGGTATAAATGTGGTATACTACCCGGAACATTTCACAATGATTAACCTTGTTCCTAAATGCCATGAAATCAAAAGAGCAGTGGACAAAATGGATTTATCAAACATTTTCCAGGTATGCTATTACTTCACTGACCTTTTAATTGTAATAAATATTACACTATGATTTCTTCAAATGATATTTTATTTTTGTAATAGTTTCAACTTTCATAATTAGTTTTAATTTTACCCTCAGATTGTAATTGCGTACTTTTTGGCTTACATGGAAGTAGGATTAAACTGGCGTTTGTCGACTCCTATGCTACGGAGCATCCGCTCGCATTTCAGACACCACGAGCACTGCAGTGGA